>NW_026800341.1:0-53522 GCF_032191835.1 Heteronotia binoei
TAAGGGTTAGGGTTAGGGTTAGAGTTCAGGACCACACTTATGTTTGGGTGAATATTGGGGTTGGGTTTAGGGGTTGGGATAAGATGTATTTTTAATATCACACTGAATGGTACACTCTTGATGGGGAAAAATTTTGGATGTTTTTCCATTCTCCATTATAGCTATGAGATTCATTAGAATGAATGGGCCCATATGGTAAGGGTTAGGGTTAGGGTTAGAGTTCAGGACACACTTATGTTTGGGTGAATATTGGGGTTGGGTTTAGGGTTGGATAAGATGTATTTTTAATATCACACTGAATGGTACACTCTTGATGGGGAAAAATTTTGGATGTTTTTCCATTCTCCATTATAGCCTATGAGATTCATTAGAATGAATGGGCCCATATGGTAAGGGTTAGGGTTAGGGTTAGAGTTCAGGACACACTTATGTTCGGGTTAAAATTGGGGTCTGTTTTATGGTTGGATAAGATGTATTTTTAATATCACACTGAATGGTACACTCTTGATGGGGAAAAATTTTGGATGTTTTTCCATTCTCCATTATAGCCTATGAGATTCATTAGAATGAATGGGCCCATATGGTAAGGGTTAGGGTTAGGGTTAGAGTTCAGGACACACTTATGTTTGGGTGAATATTGGGGTTGGGTTTAGGGTTGTGATAAGATGTATTTTTAATATCACACTGAATGGTACACTCTGGATGGGGAAAAATTTTTGGATGTTTTTCCATTCTCCATTATAGCCTATGAGATTCATTAGAATGAATGGGCCCATATGGTAAGGGTTAGGGTTAGGGTTAGAGTTCAGGACACACTTATGTTTGGGTGAATATTGGGGTTGGGTTTAGGGTTGGATAAGATTTATTTTTAATATCACACTGAATGGTACACTCTTGATGGGGAAAAATTTTGGATGTTTTTTCCATTCTCCATTATAGCCTATGAGATTCATTAGAATGAATGGGCCCATATGGTAAGGGTTAGGGTTAGGGTTAGAGTTCAGGACACACTTATGTTTGGGTGAATATTGGGGTTGGGTTTAGGGTTGGATAAGATGTATTTTTAATATCACACTGAATGGTACACTCTTGATGGGGAAAAATTTTGGATGTTTTTCCATTCTCCATTATAGCCTATGAGATTCATTAGAATGAATGGGCCATATGGTAAGGGTTAGGGTTAGGGTTAGAGTTCAGGACACACTTATGTTCGGTTAAAATTGGGGTCTGTTTAGGGTTGGGTAAGATGTATTTTTAATATCACACTGAATGGTACCACTCTTGATGGGGAAAAATTTTGGATGTTTTTCCATTCTCCATTATAGCCTATGAGATTCATTAGAATGAATGGGCCCATATGGTAAGGGTTAGGGTTAGGTTAGAGTTCAGGACACACTTATGTTTGGGTGAATATTGGGGTTGGGTTTAGGGTTGGATAAGATGTATTTTTAATATCACACTGAATGTACACTCTTGATGGGAAAAATTTTGGATGTTTTTCCATTCTCCATTATAGCCTATAGATTCATTAGAATGAATGGGCCCATATGGTAACGGTTAGGGTTAGAGTTCAGGACACACTTATGTTTGGGTGAATATTGGGGTTGGGTTTAGGGTTGGATAAGATGTATTTTTAATATCACACTGAATGGTACACTCTTGATGGGGAAAAATTTTGGATGTTTTTCCATTCTCCATTATAGCCTATGAGATTCATTAGAATGAATGGGCCCATATGGTAAGGGTTAGGGTTAGGGTTAGAGTTCAGGACACACTTATGTTTGGGTGAATATTGGGGTTGGGTTTAGGGTTGGATAAGATGTATTTTTAATATCACACTGAATGGTACACTCTTGATGGGGAAAAATTTTGGATGTTTTTCCATTCTCCATTATAGCTATGAGATTCATTAGAATGAATGGGCCCATATGGTAAGGGTTAGGGGTTAGGGTTAGAGTTCAGGACACACTTATGTTCGGTTTAAAATTGGGGTCTGTTTTAGGGTTGGGTAAGATGTATTTTTAATATCACACTGAATGGTACACTCTTGATGGGGAAAAATTTTGGATGTTTTTCCATTCTCCATTATAGCCTATGAGATTCATTAGAATGAATGGGCCCATATGGTAAGGGTTAGGGTTAGGGTTAGAGTTCAGGACACACTTATGTTTGGGTGAATATTGGGGTTGGGTTTAGGGTTGGATAAGTTGTATTTTTAATATCACACTGAATGGTACACTCTTGATGGGGAAAAATTTTGGATGTTTTTCCATTCTCCATTATAGCCTATGAGATTCATTAGAATGAATGGGCCCATATGGTAAGGGTTAGGGTTAGGGTTAGAGTTCAGGACACACTTATGTTTGGGTGAATATTGGGGTTGGGTTTAGGGTTGGATAAGATTTATTTTTAATATCACACTGAATGGTACACTCTTGATGGGGAAAAATTTTGGATGTTTTTCCATTCTCCATTATAGCCTATGAGATTCATTAGAATGAATGGGCCCATATGGTAAGGGTTAGGGTTAGGGTTAGAGTTCAGGACACACTTATGTTTGGGTGAATATTGGGTTGGGTTTAGGGTTGGATAAGATGTAATTTTAATATCACACTGAATGGTACACTCTTGATGGGAAAAATTTGGATGTTTTTCCATTCTCCATTATAGCCTATGAGATTCATTAGAATGAATGGGCCCATATGGTAAGGGTTAGGGTTAGGGTTAGAGTTCAGGACACACTTATGTTCGGTTTAAAATTGGGGTCTGTTTTAGGGTTGGGTAGATTTATTTTTAATATCACACTGAATGGTACACTCTTGATGGGGGAAAAATTTTGGATGTTTTTCGTTCTCCATTATAGCCTATGAGATTCATTAGAATGAATGGGCCCATATGGTAAGGGTTAGGGTTAGGGTTAGAGTTCAGGACACACTTATGTTTGGGTGAATATTGGGGTTGGGTTTAGGGTTGGATAAGATTTATTTTTAATATCACACTGAATGGTACACTCTTGATGGGGAAAAATTTTGGATGTTTTTCCATTCTCCATTATAGCCTATGAGATTCATTAGAATGAATGGGCCCATATGGTAAGGGTTAGGGTTAGGGTTAGAGTTCAGGACACACTTATGTTTGGGTGAATATTGGGGTTGGGTTTAGGGTTGGATAAGATGTAATTTTAATATCACACTGAATGGTACACTCTTGATGGGGAAAAATTTTGGATGTTTTTCCATTCTCCATTATAGCCTATGAGATTCATTAGAATGAATGGGCCCATATGGTAAGGGTTAGGGTTAGGGTTAGAGTTCAGGACACACTTATGTTCGGTTTAAAATTGGGGTCTGTTTTAGGGTTGGGTAAGATTTATTTTTAATATCACACTGAATGGTACACTCTTGATGGGGAAAAATTTTGGATGTTTTTCCGTTCTCCATTATAGCCTATGAGATTCATTAGAATGAATGGGCCCATATGGTAAGGTTAGGGTTAGGGTTAGAGTTCAGGACACACTTATGTTTGGGTGAATATTGGGGTTGGGTTTAGGGTTGGATAAGATGTAATTTTAATATCACACTGAATGGTACACTCTTGATGGGAAAAATTTTGGATGTTTTTCCATTCTCCATTATAGCCTATGAGATTCATTAGAATGAATGGGCCCATATGGTAAGGGTTAGGGTTAGGGTTAGAGTTCAGGACACACTTATGTTCGGTTTAAAATTGGGGTCTGTTTTAGGGTTGGGTAAGATGTATTTTTAATATCACACTGAATGGTACACTCTTGATGGGGAAAAATTTTGGATGTTTTTCCATTCTCCATTATAGCCTATGAGATTCATTAGAATGAATGGGCCCATATGGTAAGGATTAGGGTTAGGGTTATAGTTCAGGACACACTTATGTTTGGGTGAATATTGGGGTTGGGTTTAGGGTTGGATAAGATGTATTTTTAATATCACACTGAATGGTACATTCTTGATGGGGAAAATTTTTGGATGTTTTTCCATTCTCCATTATAGCCTATGAGATTCTTTAGAATGAATGGGCCCATATGGTAAGGGTTAGGGTTAGAGTTCAGGACACACTTATGTTTGGGTGAATATTGGGGATGGGTTTAGGGTTGGGTAAGATGTAATTTTAATATCACACTGAATGGTATACTCTTGATGGGGAAAAATTTTGGATGTTTTTCCATTCTCCCATTATAGCCTATGAGATTCATTAGAATGAATGGGCCCATATGGTAAGGGTTAGGGTTAGGGTTAGAGTTCAGGACACACTTATGTTCGGTTTAAAATTGGGGTCTGTTTTAGGGTTGGGTAAGATGTATTTTTAATATCACACTGAATGGTACACTCTTGATGGGAAAATTTTGGATGTTTTTCCATTCTCCATTATAGCCTATGAGATTCATTAGAATGAATGGGCCCATATGGTAAGGGTTAGGGTTAGGGTTAGAGTTCAGGACACACTTATGTTTGGGTGAATATTGGGGTTGGGTTTAGGGTTGGATAAGTTGTATTTTTAATATCACACTGAATGGTACACTCTTGATGGGGAAAAATTTTGGATGTTTTTCCATTCTCCATTATAGCCTATGAGATTCATTAGAATGAATGGGCCCATATGGTAAGGGTTAGGGTTAGGGTTAGAGTTCAGGACACACTTATGTTTGGGTGAATATTGGGGTTGGGTTTAGGGTTGGATAAGATTTATTTTTAATATCACACTGAATGGTACACTCTTGATGGGGAAAAATTTTGGATGTTTTTCCATTCTCCATTATAGCCTATGAGATTCATTAGAATGAATGGGCCCATATGGTAAGGGTTAGGGTTAGGGTTAGAGTTCAGGACACACTTATGTTTGGGTGAATATTGGGTTGGGTTTAGGGTTGGATAAGATGTAATTTTAATATCACACTGAATGGTACACTCTTGATGGGGAAAAATTTTGGATGTTTTTCCATTCTCCATTATAGCCTATGAGATTCATTAGAATGAATGGGCCCATATAGGTAAGGGTTAGGGGTTAGGGTTAGAGTTCAGGACACACTTATGTTCGGTTAAAATTGGGGTCTGTTTTAGGGTTGGGTAAGATGTATTTTTAATATCACACTGAATGGTACACTCTTGATGGGAAAAATTTGGATGTTTTTCCATTCTCCATTATAGCCTATGAGATTCATTAGAATGAATGGGCCCATATGGTAAGGGTTAGGGTTAGGGGTTAGAGTTCAGGACACACTTATGTTCGGTTTAAAATTGGGGTCTGTTTTAGGGTTGGGTAAGATGTATTTTTAATATCACACTGAATGGTACACTCTTGATGGGGAAAAATTTTGGATGTTTTTCCATTCTCCATTATAGCCTATGAGATTCATTAGAATGAATGGGCCCATATGGTAAGGGTTAGGGTTAGGGTTAGAGTTCAGGACACACTTATGTTTGGGTGAATATTGGGGTTGGGTTTAGGGTTGGATAAGTTGTATTTTTAATATCACACTGAATGGTACACTCTTGATGGGGAAAAATTTTGGATGTTTTTCCATTCTCCATTATAGCCTATGAGATTCATTAGAATGAATGGGCCCATATGGTAAGGGTTAGGGTTAGGGTTAGAGTTCAGGACACACTTATGTTTGGGTGAATATTGGGGTTGGGTTTAGGGTTGGATAAGATTTATTTTTAATATCACACTGAATGGTACACTCTTGATGGGAAAAATTTTGGATGTTTTTCCATTCTCCATTATAGCCTATGAGATTCAATTAGAATGAATGGGCCCATATGGTAAGGGTTAGGGTTAGGGTTAGAGTTCAGGACACACTTATGTTTGGGTGAATATTGGGGTTGGGTTAGGGTTGGATAAGATGTAATTTTAATATCACACTGAATGGTACACTCTTGATGGGGAAAAATTTTGGATGTTTTTCCATTCTCCATTATAGCCTATGAGATTCTTTAGAATGAATGGGCCCATATGGTAAGGGTTAGGGTTAGGGTTAGAGTTCAGGACACACTTATGTTCGGTTTAAAATTGGGGTCTGTTTTAGGGTTGGGTAAGATGTATTTTTAATATCACACTGAATGGTACACTCTTGATGGGGAAAAATTTTGGATGTTTTTCCATTCTCCATTATAGCCTATGAGATTCATTAGAATGAATGGGCCCATATGGTAAGGATTAGGGTTAGGGTTAGAGTTCAGGACACACTTATGTTTGGGTGAATATTGGGGTTGGGTTTAGGGTTGGATAAGATGTATTTTTAATATCACACTGAATGGTACATTCTTGATGGGGAAAATTTTTGGATGTTTTTCCATTCTCCATTATAGCCTATGAGATTCTTTAGAATGAATGGGCCCATATGGTAAGGGTTAGGGTTAGAGTTCAGGACACACTTATGTTTGGGTGAATATTGGGGATGGGTTTAGGGTTGGATAAGATGTATTTTTAATATCACACTGAATGGTACACTCTTGAAGGGGAAAAATTTTGGATGTTTTTCCATTCTCCATTATAGCCTATGAGATTCATTAGAATGAATGGGCCCATATGTTAAGGGTTAGGGTTAGGGTTAGAGTTCAGGACACACTTATGTTTGGGTGAATATTGGGGTTGGGTTTAGGGTTGGATAAGATGTATTTTTAATATCACACTGAATGGTACACTCTTGATGGGGAAAAATTTTGGATGTTTTTCCATTCTCCATTATAGCCTATGAGATTCATTAGAATGAATCGGCCCATATGGTAAGGGTTAGGGTTAGGGTTAGAGTTCAGGACACACTTATGTTCGGTTTAAAATTGGGGTCTGTTTTAGGGTTGGGTAAGATGTATTTTTAATATCACACTGAATGGTACACTCTTGATGGGGAAAAATTTTGGATGTTTTTCCATTCTCCATTATAGCCTATGAGATTCATTAGAATGAATGGGCCCATATGGTAAGGATTAGGGTTAGGGTTAGAGTTCAGGACACACTTATGTTTGGGTGAATATTGGGGTTGGGTTTAGGGTTGGATAAGATGTATTTTTAATTTCACACTGAATGGTACATTCTTGATGGGGAAAATTTTTGGATGTTTTTCCATTCTCCATTATAGCCTATAAGATTCTTTAGAATGAATGGGCCCATATGGTAAGGGTTAGGGTTAGAGTTCAGGACACACTTATGTTTGGGTGAATATTGGGGATGGGTTTAGGGTTGGATAAGATGTATTTTTAATATTACACTGAATGGTACACTCTTGATGGGGAAAAATTTTGGATGTTTTTCCATTCTCCATTATAGCCTATGAGATTCATTAGAATGAATGGGCCCATATGGTAAGGGTTAGGGTTAGGGTTAGAGTTCAGGACACACTTATGTTTGGGTGAATATTGGGGTTGGGTTTAGGGTTGGATAAGATGTATTTTTAATATCACACTGAATGGTACACTCTTGATGGGGAAAAATTTTGGATGTTTTTCCATTCTCCATTATAGCCTATGAGATTCATTAGAATGAATGGGCCCATATGGTAAGGATTAGGGTTAGGGTTAGAGTTCAGGACACACTTATGTTCGGTTTAAAATTGGGGTCTGTTTTAGGGTTGGGTAAGATGTATTTTTAATATCACACTGAATGGTACACTCTTGATGGGGAAAAATTTTGGATGTTTTTCCATTCTCCATTATAGCCTATGAGATTCATTAGAATGAATGGGCCCATATGGTAAGGGTTAGGGTTAGGGTTAGAGTTCAGGACACACTTATGTTTGGGTAAATATTGGGGTTGGGTTTAGGGTTGGATAAGATGTATTTTTAATATCACACTGAATGGTACACTCTTGATGGGGAAAAATTTTGGATGTTTTTCCATTCTCCATTATAGCCTATGAGATTCATTAGAATGAATGGGCCCATATGGTAAGGGTTAGGGTTAGGGTTAGAGTTCAGGACACACTTATGTTTGGGTGAATATTGGGGTTTGGTTTAGGGTTGGATAAGATTTATTTTTAATATCACACTGAATGGTACACTCTTGATGGGGAAAAATTTTGGATGTTTTTCCATTCTCCATTATAGCCTATGAGATTCATTACAATGAATGGGCCCATATGGTAAGGGTTAGGGTTAGGGTTAGAGTTCAGGACACACTTATGTTTGGGTGAATATTGGGGTTGGGTTTAGGGTTGGATAAGATGTAATTTTAATATCACACTGAATGGTACACTCTTGATGGGGAAAAATTTTGGATGTTTTTCCATTCTCCATTATAGCCTATGAGATTCATTAGAATGAATGGGCCCATATGGTAAGGGTTAGGGTTAGGGTTAGAGTTCAGGACACACTTATGTTCGGTTTAAAATTGGGGTCTGTTTTAGGGTTGGGTAAGATGTATTTTTAATATCACACTGAATGGTACACTCTTGATGGGGAAAAATTTTGGATGTTTTTCCATTCTCCATTATAGCCTATGAGATTCATTAGAATGAATGGGCCCATATGGTAAGGGTTAGGGTTAGGGTTAGAGTTCAGGACACACTTATGTTTGGGTGAATATTGGGGTTGGGTTTAGGGTTGGATAAGATGTATTTTTAATATCACACTGAATGGTACACTCTTGATGGGGAAAAATTTTGGATGTTTTTCCATTCTCCATTATAGCCTATGAGATTCATTAGAATGAATGGGCCCATATGGTAAGGGTTAGGGTTAGGGTTATAGTTCAGGACACACTTATGTTTGGGTGAATATTGGGGTTGGGTTTAGGGTTGGATAAGATGTATTTTTAATATCACACTGAATGGTACACTCTTGATGGGGAAAAATTTTGGATGTTTTTCCATTCTCCATTATAGCCTATGAGATTCATTAGAATGAATGGGCCCATATGGTAAGGGTTAGGGTTAGGGTTAGAGTTCAGGACACACTTATGTTTGGGTGAATATTGGGGTTGGGTTTAGGGTTGGATAAGATTTATTTTTAATATCACACTGAATGGTACACTCTTGATGGGGAAAAATTTTGGATGTTTTTCCATTCTCCATTATAGCTTATGAGATTCATTAGAATGAATGGGCCCATATGGTAAGGGTTAGGGTTAGGGTTAGAGTTCAGGACACACTTATGTTTGGGTGAATATTGGGGTTGGGTTTAGGGTTGGATAAGATTTATTTTTAATATCACACTGAATGGTACACTCTTGATGGGGAAAAATTTTGGATGTTTTTCCATTCTCCATTATAGCCTATGAGATTCATTAGAATGAATGGGCCCATATGCTAAGGGTTAGGGTTAGAGTTCAGGACACACTTATGTTTGGGTGAATATTGGGGTCTGTTTTAGGGTTGGGTAAGATGTATTTTTAATATCACACTGAATGGTACACTCTTGATGGGGAAAAATTTTGGATGTTTTTCCATTCTCCATTATAGCCTATGAGATTCATTAGAATGAATGGGCCCATATGGTAAGGGTTAGGGTTAGGGTTAGAGTTCAGGACACACTTATGTTCGGTTTAAAATTGGGGTCTGTTTTAGGGTTGGGTAAGATGTATTTTTAATATCACACTGAATGGTACACTCTTGATGGGGAAAAATTTTGGATGTTTTTCCATTCTCCATTATAGCCTATGAGATTCATTAGAATGAATGGGCCCATATGGTAAGGATTAGGGTTAGGGTTAGAGTTCAGGACACACTTATGTTTGGGTGAATATTGGGGTTGGGTTTAGGGTTGGATAAGATGTATTTTTAATATCACACTGAATGGTACATTCTTGATGGGGAAAATTTTTGGATGTTTTTCCATTCTCCATTATAGCCTATGAGATTCTTTAGAATGAATGGGCCCATATTGTAAGGGTTAGGGTTAGAGTTCAGGACACACTTATGTTTGGGTGAATATTGGGGATGGGTTTAGGGTTGGATAAGATGTATTTTTAATATCACACTGAATGGTACACTCTTGATGGGGAAAAATTTTGGATGTTTTTCCATTCTCCATTATAGCTTATGAGATTCATTAGAATGAATGGGCCCATATGGTAAGGGTTAGGGTTAGGGTTAGAGTTCAGGACACACTTATGTTTGGGTGAATATTGGGGTTGGGTTTAGGGTTGGATAAGATGTATTTTTAATATCACACTGAATGGTACACTCTTGATGGGGAAAAATTTTGGATGTTTTTCCATTCTCCATTATAGCCTATGAGATTCATTAGAATGAATGGGCCCATATGGTAAGGGTTAGGGTTAGGGTTAGAGTTCAGGACACACTTATGTTTGGGTGAATATTGGGGTTGGGTTTAGGGTTGGATAAGATTTATTTTTAATATCACACTGAATGGTACACTCTTGATGGGGAAAAATTTTGGATGTTTTTCCATTCTCCATTATAGCTTATGAGATTCATTAGAATGAATGGGCCCATATGGTAAGGGTTAGGGTTAGGGTTAGAGTTCAGGACACACTTATGTTTGGGTGAATATTGGGGTTGGGTTTAGGGTTGGATAAGATTTATTTTTAATATCACACTGAATGGTACACTCTTGATGGGGAAAAATTTTGGATGTTTTTCCATTCTCCATTATAGCCTATGAGATTCATTAGAATGAATGGGCCCATATGCTAAGGGTTAGGGTTAGAGTTCAGGACACACTTATGTTTGGGTGAATATTGGGGTCTGTTTTAGGGTTGGGTAAGATGTATTTTTAATATCACACTGAATGGTACACTCTTGATGGGGAAAAATTTTGGATGTTTTTCCATTCTCCATTATAGCCTATGAGATTCATTAGAATGAATGGGCCCATATGGTAAGGGTTAGGGTTAGGGTTAGAGTTCAGGACACACTTATGTTCGGTTTAAAATTGGGGTCTGTTTTAGGGTTGGGTAAGATGTATTTTTAATATCACACTGAATGGTACACTCTTGATGGGGAAAAATTTTGGATGTTTTTCCATTCTCCATTATAGCCTATGAGATTCATTAGAATGAATGGGCCCATATGGTAAGGATTAGGGTTAGGGTTAGAGTTCAGGACACACTTATGTTTGGGTGAATATTGGGGTTGGGTTTAGGGTTGGATAAGATGTATTTTTAATATCACACTGAATGGTACATTCTTGATGGGGAAAATTTTTGGATGTTTTTCCATTCTCCATTATAGCCTATGAGATTCTTTAGAATGAATGGGCCCATATGGTAAGGGTTAGGGTTAGAGTTCAGGACACACTTATGTTTGGGTGAATATTGGGGATGGGTTTAGGGTTGGATAAGATGTATTTTTAATATCACACTGAATGGTACACTCTTGATGGGGAAAAATTTTGTATGTTATTCCATTCTCCATTATAACCTATGAGATTCATTAGAATGAATGGGCCCATATGGTAAGGGTTAGGGTTAGGGTTAGAGTTCAGGACACACTTATGTTTGGGTGAATATTGGGGTTGGGTTTAGGGTTGGATAAGATGTATTTTTAATATCACACTGAATGGTACACTCTTGATGGGGAAAAATTTTGGATGTTTTTCCATTCTCCATTATAGCCTATGAGATTCATTAGAATGAATGGGCCCATATGGTAAGGGTTAGGGTTAGGGTTAGAGTTCAGGACACACTTATGTTTGGGTGAATATTGGGGTTGGGTTTAGGGTTGGATAAGATGTATTTTTAATATCACACTGAATGGTACACTCTTGATGGGGAAAAATTTTGGATGTTTTTCCATTCTCCATTATAGCCTATGAGATTCATTAGAATGAATGGGCCCGTATGGTAAGGGTTAGGGTTAGGGTTAGAGTTCAGGACACACTTATGTTTGGGTGAATATTGGGGTTGGGTTTAGGGTTGGATAAGATTTATTTTTAATATCACACTGAATGGTACACTCTTGATGGGGAAAAATTTTGGATGTTTTTCCATTCTCCATTATAGCCTATGAGATTCATTAGAATGAATGGGCCCATATGCTAAGGGTTAGGGTTAGAGTTCAGGACACACTTATGTTTGGGTGAATATTGGGGTCTGTTTTAGGGTTGGGTAAGATGTATTTTTAATATCACACTGAATGGTACACTCTTGATGGGGAAAAATTTTGGATGTTTTTCCATTCTCCATTATAGCCTATGAGATTCATTAGAATGAATGGGCCCATATGGTAAGGGTTAGGGTTAGGGTTAGAGTTCAGGACACACTTATGTTCGGTTTAAAATTGGGGTCTGTTTTAGGGTAGGGTAAGATGTATTTTTAATATCACACTGAATGGTACACTCTTGATGGGGAAAAATTTTGGATGTTTTTCCATTCTCCATTATAGCCTATGAGATTCATTAGAATGAATGGGCCCATATGGTAAGGATTAGGGTTAGGGTTAGAGTTCAGGACACACTTATGTTTGGGTGAATATTGGGGTTGGGTTTAGGGTTGGATAAGATGTATTTTTAATATCACACTGAATGGTACATTCTTGATGGGGAAAATTTTTGGATGTTTTTCCATTCTCCATTATAGCCTATGAGATTCTTTAGAATGAATGGGCCCATATGGTAAGGGTTAGGGTTAGAGTTCAGGACACACTTATGTTTGGGTGAATATTGGGGATGGGTTTAGGGTTGGATAAGATGTATTTTTAATATCACACTGAATGGTACACTCTTGATGGGGAAAAATTTTGTATGTTATTCCATTCTCCATTATAACCTATGAGATTCATTAGAATGAATGGGCCCATATGGTAAGGGTTAGGGTTAGGGTTAGAGTTCAGGACACACTTATGTTTGGGTGAATATTGGGGTTGGGTTTAGGGTTGGATAAGATGTATTTTTAATATCACACTGAATGGTACACTCTTGATGGGGAAAAATTTTGGATGTTTTTCCATTCTCCATTATAGCCTATGAGATTCATTAGAATGAATGGGCCCATATGGTAAGGGTTAGGGTTAGAGTTCAGGACACACTTATGTTTGGGTGAATATTGGGGTTGGGTTTAGGGTTGGATAAGATGTATTTTTAATATCACACTGAATGGTACACTCTTGATGGGGAAAAATTTTGGATGTTTTTCCATTCTCCATTATAGCCTATGAGATTCATTAGAATGAATGGGCCCATATGGTAAGGGTTAGGGTTAGGGTTAGAGTTCAGGACACACTTATGTTTGGGTGAATATTGGGGTTGGGTTTAGGGTTGGATAAGATGTATTTTTAATATCACACTGAATGGTACACTCTTGATGGGGAAAAATTTTGGATGTTTTTCCATTCTCCATTATAGCCTATGAGATTCATTAGAATGAATGGGCCCATATGGTAAGGGTTAGGGTTAGGGTTAGGGTTAGAGTTCAGGACACACTTATGTTTGGGTGAATATTGGGGTTGGGTTTAGGGTTGGATAAGATGTATTTTTAATATCACACTGAATGGTACACTCTTGATGGGGAAAAATTTTGGATGTTTTTCCATTCTCCATTATAGCCTATGAGATTCATTAGAATGAATGGGCCCATATGGTAAGGGTTAGGGTTAGGGTTAGAGTTCAGAACACACTTATGTTCGGTTTAAAATTGGGGTCTGTTTTAGGGTTGGGTAAGATGTATTTTTAATATCACACTGAATGGTACACTCTTGATGGGGAAAAATTTTGGATGTTTTTCCATTCTCCATTATAGCCTATGAGATTCATTAGAATGAATGGGCCTATATGGTAAGGGTTAGGGTTAGGGTTAGAGTTCAGGACACACTTATGTTTGGGTGAATATTGGGGTTGGGTTTAGGGTTGGATAAGATGTATTTTTAATATCACACTGAATGGTACACTCTTGATGGGGAAAATTTTTGGATGTTTTTCCATTCTCCATTATAGCCTATGAGATTCATTAGAATGAATGGGCCCATATGGTAAGGGTTAGGGTTAGAGTTCAGGACACACTTATGTTTGGGTGAATATTGGGGTTGGGTTTAGGGTTGGATAAGATGTATTTTTAATATCACACTGAATGGTACACTCTTGATGGGGAAAAATTTTGGATGTTTTTCCATTCTCCATTATAGCCTATGAGATTCATTAGAATGAATGGGCCCATATGGTAAGGGTTAGGGTTAGGGTTAGAGTTCAGGACACACTTATGTTTGGGTGAATATTGGGGTTGGGTTTAGGGTTGGATAAGATGTATTTTTAATATCACACTGAATGGTACACTCTTGATGGGGGAAAATTTTGGATGTTTTTCCATTCTCCATTATAGCCTATGAGATTCATTAGAATGAATGGGCCCATATGGTAAGGGTTAGGGTTAGGGTTAGAGTTCAGGACACACTTATGTTTGGGTGAATATTGGGGTTGGGTTTAGGGTTGGATAAGATGTATTTTTAATATCACACTGAATGGTACACTCTTGATGGGGAAAAATTTTGGATGTTTTTCCATTCTCCATTATAGCCTATGAGATTCATTAGAATGAATGGGCCCATATGGTAAGGGTTAGGGTTAGGGTTAGAGTTCAGGACACACTTATGTTCGGTTTAAAATTGGGGTCTGTTTTAGGGTTGGGTAAGATGTATTTTTAATATCACACTGAATGGTACACTCTTGATGGGGAAAAATTTTGGATGTTTTTCCATTCTCCATTATAGCCTATGAGATTCATTAGAATGAATGGGCCCATATGGTAAGGGTTAGGGTTAGGGTTAGAGTTCAGGACACACTTATGTTTGGGTGAATATTGGGGTTGGGTTTAGGGTTGGATAAGATGTATTTTTAATATCACACTGAATGGTACACTCTTGATGGGGAAAAATTTTGGATGTTTTTCCATTCTCCATTATAGCCTATGAGATTCATTAGAATGAATGGGCCCATATGGTAAGGGTTAGGGTTAGGGTTAGAGTTCAGGACACACTTATGTTTGGGTGAATATTGGGGTTGGGTTTAGGGTTGGATAAGATTTATTTTTAATATCACACTGAATGGTACACTCTTGATGGGGAAAAATTTTGGATGTTTTTCCATTCTCCATTATAGCCTATGAGATTCATTAGAATGAATGGGCCCATATGGTAAGGGTTAGGGTTAGGGTTAGAGTTCAGGACACACTTATGTTTGGGTGAATATTGGGGTTGGGTTTAGGGTTGGATAAGATGTAATTTTAATATCACACTGAATGGTACACTCTTGATGGGGAAAAATTTTGGATGTTTTTCCATTCTCCATTATAGCCTATGAGATTCATTAGAATGAATGGGCCCATATGGTAAGGGTTAGGGTTAGGGTTAGAGTTCAGGACACACTTATGTTCGGTTTAAAATTGGGGTCTGTTTTAGGGTTGGGTAAGATGTATTTTTAATATCACACTGAATGGTACACTCTTGATGGGGAAAAATTTTGGATGTTTTTCCATTCTCCATTATAGCCTATGAGATTCATTAGAATGAATGGGCCCATATGGTAAGGATTAGGGTTAGGGTTAGAGTTCAGGACACACTTATGTTTGGGTGAATATTGGGGTTGGGTTTAGGGTTGGATAAGATGTATTTTTAATATCACACTGAATGGTACATTCTTGATGGGGAAAATTTTTGGATGTTTTTCCATTCTCCATTATAGCCTATGAGATTCTTTAGAATGAATGGGCCCATATTGTAAGGGTTAGGGTTAGAGTTCAGGACACACTTATGTTTGGGTGAATATTGGGGATGGGTTTAGGGTTGGATAAGATGTATTTTTAATATCACACTGAATGGTACACTCTTGATGGGGAAAAATTTTGGATGTTTTTCCATTCTCCATTATAGCTTATGAGATTCATTAGAATGAATGGGCCCATATGGTAAGGGTTAGGGTTAGGGTTAGAGTTCAGGACACACTTATGTTTGGGTGAATATTGGGGTTGGGTTTAGGGTTGGATAAGATGTATTTTTAATATCACACTGAATGGTACACTCTTGATGGGGAAAAATTTTGGATGTTTTTCCATTCTCCATTATAGCCTATGAGATTCATTAGAATGAATGGGCCCATATGGTAAGGGTTAGGGTTAGGGTTAGAGTTCAGGACACACCTATGTTTGGGTGAATATTGGGGTTGGGTTTAGGGTTGGATAAGATTTATTTTTAATATCACACTGAATGGTACACTCTTGATGGGGAAAAATTTTGGATGTTTTTCCATTCTCCATTATAGCTTATGAGATTCATTAGAATGAATGGGCCCATATGGTAAGGGTTAGGGTTAGGGTTAGAATTCAGGACACACTTATGTTTGGGTGAATATTGGGGTTGGGTTTAGGGTTGGATAAGATTTATTTTTAATATCACACTGAATGGTACACTCTTGATGGGGAAAAATTTTGGATGTTTTTCCATTCTCCATTATAGCCTATGAGATTCATTAGAATGAATGGGCCCATATGCTAAGGGTTAGGGTTAGAGTTCAGGACACACTTATGTTTGGGTGAATATTGGGGTCTGTTTTAGGGTTGGGTAAGATGTATTTTTAATATCACACTGAATGGTACACTCTTGATGGGGAAAAATTTTGGATGTTTTTCCATTCTCCATTATAGCCTATGAGATTCATTAGAATGAATGGGCCCATATGGTAAGGGTTAGGGTTAGGGTTAGAGTTCAGGACACACTTATGTTCGGTTTAAAATTGGGGTCTGTTTTAGGGTTGGGTAAGATGTATTTTTAATATCACACTGAATGGTACACTCTTGATGGGGAAAAATTTTGGATGTTTTTCCATTCTCCATTATAGCCTATGAGATTCATTAGAATGAATGGGCCCATATGGTAAGGATTAGGGTTAGGGTTAGAGTTCAGGACACACTTATGTTTGGGTGAATATTGGGGTTGGGTTTAGGGTTGGATAAGATGTATTTTTAATATCACACTGAATGGTACATTCTTGATGGGGAAAATTTTTGGATGTTTTTCCATTCTCCATTATAGCCTATGAGATTCTTTAGAATGAATGGGCCCATATGGTAAGGGTTAGGGTTAGAGTTCAGGACACACTTATGTTTGGGTGAATATTGGGGATGGGGTTTAGGGTTGGATAAGATGTATTTTTAATATCACACTGAATGGTACACTCTTGATGGGGAAAAATTTTGTATGTTATTCCATTCTCCATTATAACCTATGAGATTCATTAGAATGAATGGGCCCATATGGTAAGGGTTAGGGTTAGGGTTAGAGTTCAGGACACACTTATGTTTGGGTGAATATTGGGGTTGGGTTTAGGGTTGGATAAGATGTATTTTTAATATCACACTGAATGTACACTCTTGATGGGGAAAAATTTTGGATGTTTTTCCATTCTCCATTATAGCCTATGAGATTCATTAGAATGAATGGGCCCATATGGTAAGGGTTAGGGTTAGGGTTAGAGTTCAGGACACACTTATGTTTGGGTGAATATTGGGGTTGGGTTTAGGGTTGGATAAGATGTATTTTTAATATCACACTGAATGGTACACTCTTGATGGGGAAAAATTTTGGATGTTTTTCCATTCTCCATTATAGCCTATGAGATTCATTAGAATGAATGGGCCCATATGGTAAGGGTTAGGGTTAGGGTTAGAGTTCAGGACACACTTATGTTTGGGTGAATATTGGGGTTGGGTTTAGGGTTGGATAAGATGTATTTTTAATATCACACTGAATGGTACACTCTTGATGGGGAAAAATTTTGGATGTTTTTCCATTCTCCATTATAGCCTATGAGATTCATTAGAATGAATGGGCCCATATGGTAAGGGTTAGGGTTAGGGTTAGAGTTCAGAACACACTTATGTTCGGTTTAAAATTGGGGTCTGGTTTTAGGGTTGGGTAAGATGTATTTTTAATATCACACTGAATGGTACACTCTTGATGGGGAAAAATTTTGGATGTTTTTCCATTCTCCATTATAGCCTATGAGATTCATTAGAATGAATGGGCCTATATGGTAAGGGGTTAGGGTTAGGGTTAGAGTTCAGGACACACTTATGTTTGGGTGAATATTGGGGTTGGGTTTAGGGTTGGATAAGATGTATTTTTAATATCACACTGAATGGTACACTCTTGATGGGGAAAATTTTTGGATGTTTTTCCATTCTCCATTATAGCCTATGAGATTCATTAGAATGAATGGGCCCATATGGTAAGGGTTAGGGTTAGAGTTCAGGACACACTTATGTTTGGGTGAATATTGGGGTTGGGTTTTAGGGTTGGATAAGATGTATTTTTAATATCACACTGAATGGTACACTCTTGATGGGGAAAAATTTTGGATGTTTTTCCATTCTCCATTATAGCCTATGAGATTCATTAGAATGAATGGGCCCATATGGTAAGGGTTAGGGTTAGGGTTAGAGTTCAGGACACACTTATGTTTGGGTGAATATTGGGGTTGGGTTTAGGGTTGGATAAGATGTATTTTTAATATCACACTGAATGGTACACTCTTGATGGGGAAAAATTTTGGATGTTTTTCCATTCTCCATTATAGCCTATGAGATTCATTAGAATGAATGGGCCCATATGGTAAGGGTTAGGGTTAGGGTTAGAGTTCAGGACACACTTATGTTTGGGTGAATATTGGGGTTGGGTTTAGGGTTGGATAAGATGTATTTTTAATATCACACTGAATGGTACACTCTTGATGGGGAAAAATTTTGGATGTTTTTCCATTCTCCATTATAGCCTATGAGATTCATTAGAATGAATGGGCCCATATGGTAAGGGTTAGGGTTAGGGTTAGAGTTCAGAACACACTTATGTTCGGTTTAAAATTGGGGTCTGTTTTAGGGTTGGGTAAGATGTATTTTTAATATCACACTGAATGGTACACTCTTGATGGGGAAAAATTTTGGATGTTTTTCCATTCTCCATTATAGCCTATGAGATTCATTAGAATGAATGGGCCTATATGGTAAGGGTTAGGGTTAGGGTTAGAGTTCAGGACACACTTATGTTTGGGTGAATATTGGGGTTGGGTTTAGGGTTGGATAAGATGTATTTTTAATATCACACTGAATGGTACACTCTTGATGGGGAAAAATTTTGGATGTTTTTCCATTCTCCATTATAGCCTATGAGATTCATTAGAATGAATGGGCCCATATGGTAAGGGTTAGGGTTAGGGTTAGAGTTCAGGACACACTTATGTTTGGGTGAATATTGGGGTTGGGTTTAGGGTTGGATAAGATGTATTTTTAATATCACACTGAATGGTACACTCTTGATGGGGAAAAATTTTGGATGTTTTTCCATTCTCCATTATAGCCTATGAGATTCATTAGAATGAATGGGCCCATATGGTAAGGGTTAGGGTTAGGGTTAGAGTTCAGGACACACTTATGTTTGGGTGAATATTGGGGTTGGGTTTAGGGTTTGGATAAGATGTATTTTTAATATCACACTGAATGGTACACTCTTGATGGGGAAAAATTTTGGATGTTTTTCCATTCTCCATTATAGCCTATGAGATTCATTAGAATGAATGGGCCCCATATGGTAAGGGTTAGGGTTAGGGTTAGAGTTCAGGACACACTTATGTTCGGTTTAAAATTGGGGTCTGTTTTAGGGTTGGGTAAGATGTATTTTTAATATCACACTGAATGGTACACTCTTGATGGGGAAAAATTTTGGATGTTTTTCCATTCTCCATTATAGCCTATGAGATTCATTAGAATGAATGGGCCCATATGGTAAGGGTTAGGGTTAGGGTTAGAGTTCAGGACACACTTATGTTTGGGTGAATATTGGGGTTGGGTTTAGGGTTGGATAAGATGTATTTTTAATATCACACTGAATGGTACACTCTTGATGGGGAAAAATTTTGGATGTTTTTCCATTCTCCATTATAGCCTATGAGATTCATTAGAATGAATGGGCCCCATATGGTAAGGGTTAGGGTTAGGGTTAGAGTTCAGGACACACTTATGTTTGGGTGAATATTGGGGTTGGGTTTAGGGTTGGATAAGATTTATTTTTAATATCACACTGAATGGTACACTCTTGATGGGGAAAAATTTTGGATGTTTTTCCATTCTCCATTATAGCCTATGAGATTCATTAGAATGAATGGGCCCATATGGTAAGGGTTAGGGTTAGGGTTAGAGTTCAGGACACACTTATGTTTGGGTGAATATTGGGGTTGGGTTTAGGGTTGGATAAGATGTAATTTTAATATCACACTGAATGGTACACTCTTGATGGGGAAAAATTTTGGATGTTTTTCCATTCTCCATTATAGCCTATGAGATTCATTAGAATGAATGGGCCCATATGGTAAGGGTTAGGGTTAGGGTTAGAGTTCAGGACACACTTATGTTCGGTTTAAAATTGGGGTCTGTTTTAGGGTTGGGTAAGATGTATTTTTAATATCACACTGAATGGTACACTCTTGATGGGGAAAAATTTTGGATGTTTTTCCATTCTCCCATTATAGCCTATGAGATTCATTAGAATGAATGGGCCCATATGGTAAGGATTAGGGTTTGGGTTAGAGTTCAGGACACACTTATGTTTGGGTGAATATTGGGGTTGGGTTTAGGGTTGGATAAGATGTATTTTTAATATCACACTGAATGGTACATTCTTGATGGGGAAATTTTTTGGATGTTTTTCCATTCTCCATTATAGCCTATGAGATTCTTTAGAATGAATGGGCCCATATGGTAAGGGTTAGGGTTAGGGTTAGAGTTCAGGACACACTTATGTTTGGGTGAATATTGGGGATGGGTTTAGGGTTGGATAAGATGTATTTTAATATCACACTGAATGGTACACTCTTGATGGGGAAAAATTTTGGATGTTTTTCCATTCTGCATTATAGCCTATGAGATTCATTAGAATGAATGGGCCCATATGGTAAGGATTAGGGTTAGGGTTAGAGTTCAGGACACACTTATGTTTGGGTGAATATTGGGGTTGGGTTTAGGGGTTGGATAAGATGTATTTTTAATATCACACTGAATGGTACACTCTTGATGGGGAAAAATTTTGGATGTTTTTCCATTCTCCATTATAGCCTATGAGATTCATTAGAATGAATGGGCCCATATGGTAAGGGTTAGGGTTAGGGTTAGAGTTCAGGACACACTTATGTTTGGGTGAATATTGGGGGTTGGGTTTAGGGTTGGATAAGATTTATTTTTAATATCACACTGAATGGTACACTCTTGATGGGGAAAAATTTTGGATGTTTTTCCATTCTCCATTATAGCTTATGAGATTCATTAGAATGAATGGGCCCATATGGTAAGGGTTAGGGTTAGGGTTAGAGTTCAGGACACACTTATGTTTGGGTGAATATTGGGGTTGGGTTTAGGGTTGGATAAGATTTATTTTTAATATCACACTGAATGGTACACTCTTGATGGGGAAAAATTTTGGATGTTTTTCCATTCTCCATTATAGCCTATGAGATTCATTAGAATGAATGGGCCCCATATGGTAAGGGTTAGGGTTAGAGTTCAGGACACACTTATGTTTGGGTGAATATTGGGGTCTGTTTTAGGGTTGGGTAAGATGTATTTTTAATATCACACTGAATGGTACACTCTTGATGGGGGAAAAATTTTGGATGTTTTTCCATTCTCCATTATAGCCTATGAGATTCATTAGAATGAATGGGCCCATATGGTAAGGATTAGGGTTAGGGTTAGAGTTCAGGACACACTTATGTTTGGGTGAATATTGGGGTTGGGTTTAGGGTTGGATAAGATGTATTTTTAATATCACACTGAATGGTACATTCTTGATGGGGAAAATTTTTGGATGTTTTTCCATTCTCCATTATAGCCTATGAGATTCTTTAGAATGAATGGGTTAGGGTTAGGGTTAGAGTTCAGGACACACTTATGTTTGGGTGAATATTGGGGATGGGTTTAGGGTTGGATAAGATGTATTTTTAATATCACACTGAATGGTACACTCTTGATGGGGAAAAATTTTGGATGTTTTTCCATTCTCCATTATAGCCTATGAGATTCATTAGAATGAAAGGGCCCATATGGTAAGGGTTAGGGTTAGGGTTAGAGTTCAGGACACACTTATGTTTGGGTGAATATTGGGGTTGGGTTTAGGGTTGGATAAGATGTATTTTTAATATCACACTGAATGGTACACTCTTGATGGGGAAAAATTTTGGATGTTTTTCCATTCTCCATTATAGCCTATGAGATTCATTAGAATGAATGGGCCCATATGGTAAGGGTTAGGGTTAGGGTTAGAGTTCAGGACACACTTATGTTTGGGTGAATATTGGGGGTTGGGTTTAGGGTTGGATAAGATTTATTTTTAATATCACACTGAATGGTACACTCTTGATGGGGAAAAATTTTGGATGTTTTTCCATTCTCCATTATAGCCTATGAGATTCATTAGAATGAATGGGCCCATATGGTAAGGGTTAGGGTTAGGGTTAGAGTTCAGGACACACTTATGTTTGGGTGAATATTGGGGTTGGGTTTAGGGTTGGATAAGATGTATTTTTAATATCACACTGAATGGTACACTCTTGATGGGGAAAAATTTTGGATGTTTTTCCATTCTCCATTATAGCCTATGAGATTCATTAGAATGAATGGGCCCATATGGTAAGGGTTAGGGTTAGGGTTAGAGTTCAGGACACACTTATGTTTGGGTGAATATTGGGGTTGGGTTTAGGGTTGGATAAGATTTATTTTTAATATCACACTGAATGGTACACTCTTGATGGGGAAAAATTTTGGATGTTTTTCCATTCTCCATTATAGCCTATGAGATTCATTAGAATGAATGGGCCCATATGGTAAGGGTTAGGGTTAGGGTTAGAGTTCAGGACCCACTTATGTTTGGGTGAATATTGGGGTTGGGTTTAGGGTTGGATAAGATGTAATTTTAATATCACACTGAATGGTACACTCTTGATGGGGAAAAATTTTGGATGTTTTTCCATTCTCCATTATAGCCTATGAGATTCATTAGAATGAATGGGCCCATATGGTAAGGGTTAGGGTTAGGGTTAGAGTTCAGGACACACTTATGTTCGGTTTAAGATTGGGGTCTGTTTTAGGGTTGGGTAAGATGTATTTTTAATATCACACTGAATGGTACACTCTTGATGGGGAAAAATTTTGGATGTTTTTCCATTCTCCATTATAGCCTATGAGATTCATTAGAATGAATGGGCCCATATGGTAAGGATTAGGGTTAGGGTTAGAGTTCAGGACACACTTATGTTTGGGTGAATATTGGGGTTGGGTTTAGGGTTGGATAAGATGTATTTTTAATATCACACTGAATGGTACATTCTTGATGGGGAAAATTTTTGGATGTTTTTCCATTCTCCATTATAGCCTATGAGATTCTTTAGAATGAATGGGCCCATATGGTAAGGGTTAGGGTTAGAGTTCAGGACACACTTATGTTTGGGTGAATATTGGGGATGGGTTTAGGGTTGGATAAGATGTATTTTTAATATCACACTGAATGGTACACTCTTGATGGGGAAAAATTTTGGATGTTTTTCCATTCTCCATTATAGCCTATGAGATTCATTAGAATGAATGGGCCCATATGGTAAGGGTTAGGGTTAGGGTTAGAGTTCAGGACACACTTATGTTTGGGTGAATATTGGGGTTGGGTTTAGGGTTGGATAAGATGTATTTTTAATATCACACTGAATGGTACACTCTTGATGGGGAAAAATTTTGGATGTTTTTCCATTCTCCATTATAGCCTATGAGATTCATTAGAATGAATGGGCCCATATGGTAAGGGTTAGGGTTAGGGTTAGAGTTCAGGACACACTTATGTTTGGGTGAATATTGGGGTTGGGTTTAGGGTTGGATAAGATGTATTTTTAATATCACACTGAATGGTACACTCTTGATGGGGAAAAATTTTGGATGTTTTTCCATTCTCCATTATAGCCTATGAGATTCATTAGAATGAATGGGCCCATATGGTAAGGGTTAGGGTTAGGGTTAGAGTTCAGGACACACTTATGTTCGGTTTAAAATTGCTGTCTGTTTTAGGGTTGGGTAAGATGTGTTTTTAATATCACACTGAATGGTACACTCTTGATGGGGAAAAATTTTGGATGTTTTTCCATTCTCAATTATAGCCTATGAGATTCATTAGAATGAATGGGCCCATATGGTAAGGATTAGGGTTAGGGTTAGAGTTCAGGAAACTCTTATGTTTGGGTGAATATTGGGGTTGGGTTTAGGGTTGGATAAGATGTATTTTTAATATCACACTGAATGGTACATTCTTGATGGGGAAAATTTTTGGATGTTTTTCCATTCTCCATTATAGCCTATAAGATTCTTTAGAATGAATGGGCCCATATGGTAAGGGTTAGGGTTAGAGTTCAGGACACACTTATGTTTGGGTGAATATTGGGGATGGGTTTAGGGTTGGATAAGATGTATTTTTAATATCACACTGAATGGTACACTCTTGATGGGGAAAAATTTTGGATGTTTTTCCATTCTCCATTATAGCCTATGAGATTCATTAGAATGAATGGGCCCATATGGTAAGGGTTAGGGTTAGGGTTAGAGTTCAGGACACACTTATGTTTGGGTGAATATTGGGGTTGGGTTTAGGGTTGGATAAGATGTATTTTTAATATCACACTGAATGGTGCACTCTTGATGGGGAAAAATTTTGGATGTTTTTCCATTCTCCATTATAGCCTATGAGATTCATTAGAATGAATGGGCCCATATGGTAAGGGTTAGGGTTAGGGTTAGAGTTCAGGACACACTTATGTTTGGGTGAATATTGGGGTTGGGTTTAGGGTTGGATAAGATGTATTTTTAATATCACACTGAATGGTACACTCTTGATGGGGAAAAATTTTGGATGTTTTTCCATTCTCCATTATAGCCTATGAGATTCATTAGAATGAATGGGCCCATATGGTAAGGGTTAGGGTTAGGGTTAGAGTTCAGGACACACTTATGTTCGGTTTAAAATTGGGGTCTGTTTTAGGGTTGGGTAAGATGTATTTTTAATATCACACTGAATGGTACACTCTTGATGGGGAAAAATTTTGGATGTTTTTCCATTCTCCATTATAGCCTATGAGATTCATTAGAATGAATGGGCCCATATGGTAAGGATTAGGGTTAGGGTTAGAGTTCAGGACACACTTATGTTTGGGTGAATATTGGGGTTGGGTTTAGGGTTGGATAAGATGTATTTTTAATATCACACTGAATGGTACATTCTTGATGGGGAAAATTTTTGGATGTTTTTCCATTCTCCATTATAGCCTATGAGATTCTTTAGAATGAATGGGCCCATATGGTAAGGGTTAGGGTTAGGGTTAGAGTTCAGGACACACTTATGTTTGGGTGAATATTGGGGATGGGTTTAGGGTTGGATAAGATGTATTTTTAATATCACACTGAATGGTACATTCTTGATGGGGAAAATTTTTGGATGTTTTTTCCATTCTCCATTATAGCCTATGAGATTCATTAGAATGAATGGGCCCATATGGTAAGGGTTAGGGTTAGGGTTAGAGTTCAGGACACACTTATGTTCGGTTTAAAATTGGGGTCTGTTTTAGGGTTGGGTAAGATGTATTTTTAATATCACACTGAATGGTACACTCTTGATGGGGAAAAATTTTGGATGTTTTTTCCATTCTCAATTATAGCCTATGAGATTCATTAGAATGAATGGGCCCATATGGTAAGGATTAGGGTTAGGGTTAGAGTTCAGGAAACACTTATGTTTGGGTGAATATTGGGGTTGGGTTTAGGGTTGGATAAGATGTATTTTTAATATCACACTGAATGGTACATTCTTGATGGGGAAAATTTTTGGATGTTTTTTCCATTCTCCATTATAGCCTATAAGATTCTTTAGAATGAATGGGCCCATATGGTAAGGGTTAGGGTTAGAGTTCAGGACACACTTATGTTTGGGTGAATATTGGGGATGGGTTTAGGGTTGGATAAGATGTATTTTTAATATCACACTGAATGGTACACTCTTGATGGGGAAAAATTTTGGATGTTTTTCCATTCTCCATTATAGCCTATGAGATTCATTAGAATGAATGGGCCCATATGGTAAGGGTTAGGGTTAGGGTTAGAGTTCAGGACACACTTATGTTTGGGTGAATATTGGGGTTGGGTTTAGGGTTGGATAAGATGTATTTTTAATATCACACTGAATGGTGCACTCTTGATGGGGAAAAATTTTGGATGTTTTTCCATTCTCCATTATAGCCTATGAGATTCATTAGAATGAATGGGCCCATATGGTAAGGGTTAGGGTTAGGGTTAGAGTTCAGGACACACTTATGTTTGGGTGAATATTGGGGTTGGGTTTAGGGTTGGATAAGATGTATTTTTAATATCACACTGAATGGTACACTCTTGATGGGGAAAAATTTTGGATGTTTTTCCATTCTCCATTATAGCCTATGAGATTCATTAGAATGAATGGGCCCATATGGTAAGGGTTAGGGTTAGGGTTAGAGTTCAGGACACACTTATGTTTGGGTGAATATTGGGGTTGGGTTTAGGGTTGGATAAGATTTATTTTTAATATCACACTGAATGGTACACTCTTGATGGGGAAAAATTTTGGATGTTTTTTCCATTCTCCATTATAGCCTATGAGATTCATTAGAATGAATGGGCCCATATGGTAAGGGTTAGGGTTAGGGTTAGAGTTCAGGACCCACTTATGTTTGGGTGAATATTGGGGTTGGGTTTAGGGTTGGATAAGATGTAATTTTAATATCACACTGAATGGTACACTCTTGATGGGGAAAAATTTTGGATGTTTTTCCATTCTCCATTATAGCCTATGAGATTCATTAGAATGAATGGGCCCATATGGTAAGGGTTAGGGTTAGGGTTAGAGTTCAGGACACACTTATGTTCGGTTTAAGATTGGGGTCTGTTTTAGGGTTGGGTAAGATGTATTTTTAATATCACACTGAATGGTACACTCTTGATGGGGAAAAATTTTGGATGTTTTTCCATTCTCCATTATAGCCTATGAGATTCATTAGAATGAATGGGCCCATATGGTAAGGATTAGGGTTAGGGTTAGAGTTCAGGACACACTTATGTTTGGGTGATATTGGGGTTGGGTTTAGGGTTGGATAAGATGTATTTTTAATATCACACTGAATGGTACATTCTTGATGGGGAAAATTTTTGGATGTTTTTCCATTCTCCATTATAGCCTATGAGATTCTTTAGAATGAATGGGCCCATATGGTAAGGGTTAGGGTTAGAGTTCAGGACACACTTATGTTTGGGTGAATATTGGGGATGGGTTTAGGGTTGGATAAGATGTATTTTTAATATCACACTGAATGGTACACTCTTGATGGGGAAAAATTTTGGATGTTTTTTCCATTCTCCATTATAGCCTATGAGATTCATTAGAATGAATGGGCCCATATGGTAAGGGTTAGGGTTAGGGTTAGAGTTCAGGACACACTTATGTTTGGGTGAATATTGGGGTTGGGTTTAGGGTTGGATAAGATGTATTTTTAATATCACACTGAATGGTACACTCTTGATGGGGAAAAATTTTGGATGTTTTTCCATTCTCCATTATAGCCTATGAGATTCATTAGAATGAATGGGCCCATATGGTAAGGGTTAGGGTTAGGGTTAGAGTTCAGGACACACTTATGTTTGGGTGAATATTGGGGTTGGGTTTAGGGTTGGATAAGATGTATTTTTAATATCACACTGAATGGTACACTCTTGATGGGGAAAAATTTTGGATGTTTTTCCATTCTCCATTATAGCCTATGAGATTCATTAGAATGAATGGGCCCATATGGTAAGGGTTAGGGTTAGGGTTAGAGTTCAGGACACACTTATGTTCGGTTTAAAATTGCTGTCTGTTTTAGGGTTGGGTAAGATGTGTTTTTAATATCACACTGAATGGTACACTCTTGATGGGGAAAAATTTTGGATGTTTTTCCATTCTCAATTATAGCCTATGAGATTCATTAGAATGAATGGGCCCATATGGTAAGGATTAGGGTTAGGGTTAGAGTTCAGGAAACTCTTATGTTTGGGTGAATATTGGGGTTGTTAGGGTTGGATAAGATGTATTTTTAATATCACACTGAATGGTACATTCTTGATGGGGAAAATTTTTGGATGTTTTTCCATTCTCCATTATAGCCTATAAGATTCTTTAGAATGAATGGGCCCATATGGTAAGGGTTAGGGTTAGAGTTCAGGACACACTTATGTTTGGGGTGAATATTGGGGATGGGTTTAGGGTTGGATAAGATGTATTTTTAATATCACACTGAATGGTACACTCTTGATGGGGAAAAATTTTGGATGTTTTTCCATTCTCCATTATAGCCTATGAGATTCATTAGAATGAATGGGCCCATATGGTAAGGGTTAGGGTTAGGGTTAGAGTTCAGGACACACTTATGTTTGGGTGAATATTGGGGTTGGGTTTAGGGTTGGATAAGATGTATTTTTAATATCACACTGAATGGTGCACTCTTGATGGGGAAAAATTTTGGATGTTTTTCCATTCTCCATTATAGCCTATGAGATTCATTAGAATGAATGGGCCCATATGGTAAGGGTTAGGGTTAGGGTTAGAGTTCAGGACACACTTATGTTTGGGTGAATATTGGGGTTGGGTTTAGGGTTGGATAAGATGTATTTTTAATATCACACTGAATGGTACACTCTTGATGGGGAAAAATTTTGGATGTTTTTCCATTCTCCATTATAGCCTATGAGATTCATTAGAATGAATGGGCCCATATGGTAAGGGTTAGGGTTAGGGTTAGAGTTCAGGACACACTTATGTTCGGTTTAAAATTGGGGTCTGTTTTAGGGTTGGGTAAGATGTATTTTTAATATCACACTGAATGGTACACTCTTGATGGGGAAAAATTTTGGATGTTTTTCCATTCTCCATTATAGCCTATGAGATTCATTAGAATGAATGGGCCCATATGGTAAGGATTAGGGTTAGGGTTAGAGTTCAGGACACACTTATGTTTGGGTGAATATTGGGGTTGGGTTTAGGGTTGGATAAGATGTATTTTTAATATCACACTGAATGGTACATTCTTGATGGGGAAAATTTTTGGATGTTTTTCCATTCTCCATTATAGCCTATGAGATTCTTTAGAATGAATGGGCCCATATGGTAAGGGTTAGGGTTAGGGTTAGAGTTCAGGACACACTTATGTTTGGGTGAATATTGGGGATGGGTTTAGGGTTGGATAAGATGTATTTTTAATATCACACTGAATGGTACATTCTTGATGGGGAAAATTTTTGGATGTTTTTCCATTCTCCATTATAGCCTATGAGATTCATTAGAATGAATGGGCCCCATATGGTAAGGGTTAGGGTTAGGGTTAGAGTTCAGGACACACTTATGTTCGGTTTAAAAATTGGGGTCTGTTTTAGGGTTGGGTAAGATGTATTTTTAATATCACACTGAATGGTACACTCTTGATGGGGAAAAATTTTGGATGTTTTTCCATTCTCAATTATAGCCTATGAGATTCATTAGAATGAATGGGCCCATATGGTAAGGATTAGGGTTAGGGTTAGAGTTCAGGAAACACTTATGTTTGGGTGAATATTGGGGTTGGGTTTAGGGGTTGGATAAGATGTATTTTTAATATCACACTGAATGGTACATTCTTGATGGGGAAAATTTTTGGATGTTTTTCCATTCTCCATTATAGCCTATAAGATTCTTTAGAATGAATGGGCCCATATGGTAAGGGTTAGGGTTAGAGTTCAGGACACACTTATGTTTGGGTGAATATTGGGGATGGGTTTAGGGTTGGATAAGATGTATTTTTAATATCACACTGAATGGTACACTCTTGATGGGGAAAAATTTTGGATGTTTTTCCATTCTCCATTATAGCCTATGAGATTCATTAGAATGAATGGGCCCATATGGTAAGGGTTAGGGTTAGGGTTAGAGTTCAGGACACACTTATGTTTGGGTGAATATTGGGGTTGGGTTTAGGGTTGGATAAGATGTATTTTTAATATCACACTGAATGGTGCACTCTTGATGGGGAAAAATTTTGGATGTTTTTCCATTCTCCATTATAGCCTATGAGATTCATTAGAATGAATGGGCCCATATGGTAAGGGTTAGGGTTAGGGTTAGAGTTCAGGACACACTTATGTTTGGGTGAATATTGGGGTTGGGTTTAGGGTTGGATAAGATGTATTTTTAATATCACACTGAATGGTACACTCTTGATGGGGAAAAATTTTGGATGTTTTTCCATTCTCCATTATAGCCTATGAGATTCATTAGAATGAATGGGCCCATATGGTAAGGGTTAGGGTTAGGGTTAGAGTTCAGGACACACTTATGTTCGGTTTAAAATTGGGGTCTGTTTTAGGGTTGGGTAAGATGTATTTTTAATATCACACTGAATGGTACACTCTTGATGGGGAAAAATTTTGGATGTTTTTCCATTCTCCATTATAGCCTATGAGATTCATTAGAATGAATGGGCCCATATGGTAAGGATTAGGGTTAGGGTTAGAGTTCAGGACACACTTATGTTTGGGTGAATATTGGGGTTGGGTTTAGGGTTGGATAAGATGTATTTTTAATATCACACTGAATGGTACATTCTTGATGGGGAAAATTTTTGGATGTTTTTCTATTCTCCATTATAGCCTATGAGATTCTTTAGAATGAATGGGCCCATATGGTAAGGGTTAGGGTTAGGGTTAGAGTTCAGGACACACTTATGTTTGGGTGAATATTGGGGATGGGTTTAGGGTTGGATAAGATGTATTTTTAATATCACACTGAATGGTACATTCTTGATGGGGAAAATTTTGGATGTTTTTCCATTCTCCATTATAGCCTATGAGATTCATTAGAATGAATGGGCCCATATGGTAAGGGTTAGGGTTAGGGTTAGAGTTCAGGACACACTTATGTTCGGTTTAAAATTGGGGTCTGTTTTAGGGTTGGGTAAGATGTATTTTTAATATCACACTGAATGGTACACTCTTGATGGGGAAAAATTTTGGATGTTTTTCCATTCTCAATTATAGCCTATGAGATTCATTAGAATGAATGGGCCCATATGGTAAGGATTAGGGTTAGGGTTAGAGTTCAGGAAACACTTATGTTTGGGTGAATATTGGGGTTGGGTTTAGGGTTGGATAAGATGTATTTTTAATATCACACTGAATGGTACATTCTTGATGGGGAAAATTTTTGGATGTTTTTCCATTCTCCATTATAGCCTATGAGATTCATTAGAATGAATGGGCCCATATGGTAAGGGTTAGGGTTAGGGTTAGAGTTCAGGACACACTTATGTTTGGGTGAATATTGGGGTTGGGTTTAGGGTTGGATAAGATGTATTTTTAATATCACACTGAATGGTGCACTCTTGATGGGGAAAAATTTTGGATGTTTTTCCATTCTCCATTATAGCCTATGAGATTCATTAGAATGAATGGGCCCATATGGTAAGGGTTAGGGTTAGGGTTAGAGTTCAGGACACACTTATGTTTGGGTGAATATTGGGGTTGGGTTTAGGGTTGGATAAGATGTATTTTTAATATCACACTGAATGGTACACTCTTGATGGGGAAAAATTTTGGATGTTTTTCCATTCTCCATTATAGCCTATGAGATTCATTAGAATGAATGGGCCCATATGGTAAGGGTTAGGGTTAGGGTTAGAGTTCAGGACACACTTATGTTCGGTTTAAAATTGGGGTCTGTTTTAGGGTTGGGTAAGATGTATTTTTAATATCACACTGAATGGTACACTCTTGATGGGGAAAAATTTTGGATGTTTTTCCATTCTCCATTATAGCCTATGAGATTCATTAGAATGAATGGGCCCATATGGTAAGGATTAGGGTTAGGGTTAGAGTTCAGGACACACTTATGTTTGGGTGAATATTGGGGTTGGGTTTAGGGTTGGATAAGATGTATTTTTAATATCACACTGAATGGTACATTCTTGATGGGGAAAATTTTTGGATGTTTTTCCATTCTCCATTATAGCCTATGAGATTCTTTAGAATGAATGGGCCCATATGGTAAGGGTTAGGGTTAGGGTTAGAGTTCAGGACACACTTATGTTTGGGTGAATATTGGGGATGGGTTTAGGGTTGGATAAGATGTATTTTTAATATCACACTGAATGGTACATTCTTGATGGGGAAAATTTTTGGATGTTTTTCCATTCTCCATTATAGCCTATGAGATTCATTAGAATGAATGGGCCCATATGGTAAGGGTTAGGGTTAGGGTTAGAGTTCAGGACACACTTATGTTCGGTTTAAAATTGGGGTCTGTTTTAGGGTTGGGTAAGATGTATTTTTAATATCACACTGAATGGTACACTCTTGATGGGGAAAAATTTTGGATGTTTTTCCATTCTCAATTATAGCCTATGAGATTCATTAGAATGAATGGGCCCATATGGTAAGGATTAGGGTTAGGGTTAGAGTTCAGGAAACACTTATGTTTGGGTGAATATTGGGGTTGGGTTTAGGGTTGGATAAGATGTATTTTTAATATCACACTGAATGGTACATTCTTGATGGGGAAAATTTTTGGATGTTTTTCCATTCTCCATTATAGCCTATAAGATTCTTTAGAATGAATGGGCCCATATGGTAAGGGTTAGGGTTAGAGTTCAGGACACACTTATGTTTGGGTGAATATTGGGGATGGGTTTAGGGTTGGATAAGATGTATTTTTAATATCACACTGAATGGTACACTCTTGATGGGGAAAAATTTTGGATGTTTTTCCATTCTCCATTATAGCCCTATGAGATTCATTAGAATGAATGGGCCCATATGGTAAGGGTTAGGGTTAGGGTTAGAGTTCAGGACACACTTATGTTTGGGTGAATATTGGGGTTGGGTTTAGGGTTGGATAAGATGTATTTTTAATATCACACTGAATGGTGCACTCTTGATGGGGAAAAATTTTGGATGTTTTTCCATTCTCCATTATAGCCTATGAGATTCATTAGAATGAATGGGCCCATATGGTAAGGGTTAGGGTTAGGGTTAGAGTTCAGGACACACTTATGTTTGGGTGAATATTGGGGTTGGGTTTAGGGTTGGATAAGATGTATTTTTAATATCACACTGAATGGTACACTCTTGATGGGGAAAAATTTTGGATGTTTTTCCATTCTCCATTATAGCCTATGAGATTCATTAGAATGAATGGGCCCATATGGTAAGGGTTAGGGTTAGGGTTAGAGTTCAGGACACACTTATGTTCGGTTTAAAATTGGGGTCTGTTTTAGGGTTGGGTAAGATGTATTTTTAATATCACACTGAATGGTACACTCTTGATGGGGAAAAATTTTGGATGTTTTTCCATTCTCCATTATAGCCTATGAGATTCATTAGAATGAATGGGCCCATATGGTAAGGATTAGGGTTAGGGTTAGAGTTCAGGACACACTTATGTTTGGGTGAATATTGGGGTTGGGTTTAGGGTTGGATAAGATGTATTTTTAATATCACACTGAATGGTACATTCTTGATGGGGAAAATTTTTGGATGTTTTTCCATTCTCCATTATAGCCTATGAGATTCTTTAGAATGAATGGGCCCATATGGTAAGGGTTAGGGTTAGGGTTAGAGTTCAGGACACACTTATGTTTGGGTGAATATTGGGGATGGGTTTAGGGTTGGATAAGATGTATTTTTAATATCACACTGAATGGTACATTCTTGATGGGGAAAATTTTTGGATGTTTTTCCATTCTCCATTATAGCCTATGAGATTCATTAGAATGAATGGGCCCATATGGTAAGGGTTAGGGTTAGGGTTAGAGTTCAGGACACACTTATGTTCGGTTTAAAATTGGGGTCTGTTTTAGGGTTGGGTAAGATGTATTTTTAATATCACACTGAATGGTACACTCTTGATGGGGAAAAATTTTGGATGTTTTTCCATTCTCCATTATAGCCTATGAGATTCATTAGAATGAATGGGCCCATATGGTAAGGATTAGGGTTAGGGTTAGAGTTCAGGACACACTTATGTTTGGGTGAATATTGGGGTTGGGTTTAGGGTTGGAAAAGATGTATTTTTAATATCACACTGAATGGTACATTCTTGATGGGGAAAATTTTTGGATGTTTTTCCATTCTCCATTATAGCCTATGAGATTCTTTAGAATGAATGGGCCCATATGGTAAGGGTTAGGGTTAGGGTTAGAGTTCAGGACACACTTATGTTTGGGTGAATATTGGGGATGGGTTTAGGGTTGGATAAGATGTATTTTTAATATCACACTGAATGGTACATTCTTGATGGGGAAAATTTTTGGATGTTTTTCCATTCTCCATTATAGCCTATGAGATTCTTTAGAATGAATGGGCCCATATGGTAAGGGTTAGGGTTAGGGTTAGAGTTCAGGACACACTTATGTTTGGGTGAATATTGGGGATGGGTTTAGGGTTGGATAAGATGTATTTTTAATATCACACTGAATGGTACACTCTTGATGGGGAAAAATTTTGGATGTTTTTCCATTCTCCATTATAGCCTATGAGATTCATTAGAATGAATGGGCCCATATGGTAAGGGTTAGGGTTAGGGTTAGAGTTCAGGACACACTTATGTTTGGGTGAATATTGGGGTTGGGTTTAGGGTTGGATAAGATGTATTTTTAATATCACACTGAATGGTACACTCTTGATGGGGAAAAATTTTGGATGTTTTTCCATTCTCCATTATAGCATATGAGATTCATTAGAATGAATGGGCCCATATGGTAAGGGTTAGGGTTAGGGTTAGAGTTCAGGACACACTTATGTTCGGTTTAAAATTGGGGTCTGTTTTAGGGTTGGGTAAGATGTATTTTTAATATCACACTGAATGGTACACTCTTGATGGGGAAAAATTTTGGATTTTTTTCCATTCTCCATTATAGCCTATGAGATTCATTAGAATGAATGGGCCCATATGGTAAGGATTAGGGTTAGGGTTAGAGTTCAGGACACACTTATGTTTGGGTGAATATTGGGGTTGGGTTTAGGGTTGGATAAGAGGTATTTTTAATATCACACTGAATGGTACATTCTTGATGGGGAAAATTTTTGGATGTTTTTCCATTCTCCATTATAGCCTATGAGATTCTTTAGAGTGAATGGGCCCATATTGTAAGGGTTAGGGTTAGAGTTCAGGACACACTTATGTTTGGGTGAATATTGGGGATGGGTTTAGGGTTGGATAAGATGTATTTTTAATATCACACTGAATGGTACACTCTTGATGGGGAAAAATTTTGTATGTTATTCCATTCTCCATTATAGCCTATGAGATTCATTAGAATGAATGGGCCCATATGGTAAGGGTTAGGGTTAGGGTTAGAGTTCAGGACACACTTATGTTTGGGTGAATATTGGGGTTGGGTTTAGGGTTGGATAAGATGTATTTTTAATATCACACTGAATGGTACACTCTTGATGGGGAAAAATTTTGGATGTTTTTCCATTCTCCATTATAGCCTATGAGATACATTAGAATGAATGGGCCCATATGGTAAGGGTTAGGGTTAGAGTTCAGGACACACTTATGTTTGGGTGAATATTGGGGTTGGGTTTAGGGTTGGATAAGATGTATTTTTAATATCACACTGAATGGTACACTCTTGATGGGGAAAAATTTTGGATGTTTTTCCATTCTCCATTATAGCCTATGAGATTCATTAGAATGAATGGGCCCATATGGTAAGGGTTAGGGTTAGGGTTAGAGTTCAGAACACACTTATGTTCGGTTTAAAATTGGGGTCTGTTTTAGGGTTGGGTAAGATGTATTTTTAATATCACACTGAATGGTACACTCTTGATGGGGAAAAATTTTGGATGTTTTTCCATTCTCCATTATAGCCTATGAGATTCATTAGAATGAATGGGCCCATATGGTAAGGGTTAGGGTTAGGGTTAGAGTTCAGGACACACTTATGTTTGGGTGAATATTGGGGTTGTGTTTAGGGTTGGATAAGATTTATTTTAAATATCACACTGAATGGTACACTCTTGATGGGGAAAAATTTTGGATGTTTTTCCATTCTCCATTATAGCCTATGAGATTCATTAGAATGAATGGGCCCATATGGTAAGGGTTAGGGTTAGGGTTAGAGTTCAGGACACACTTATGTTTGGGTGAATATTGGGGTTGGGTTTAGGGTTGGATAAGATGTATTTTTAATATCACACTGAATGGTACACTCTTGATGGGGAAAAATTTTGGATGTTTTTCCATTCTCCATTATAGCCTATGAGATTCATTAGAATGAATGGGCCCATATGGTAAGGGTTAGGGTTAGGGTTAGAGTTCAGGACACACTTATGTTCGGTTTAAAATTGGGGTCTGTTTTAGGGTTGGGTAAGATGTATTTTTAATATCACACTGAATGGTACACTCTTGATGGGGAAAAATTTTGGATGTTTTTCCATTCTCCATTATAGCCTATGAGATTCATTAGAATGAATGGGCCCATATGGTAAGGGTTAGGGTTAGGGTTCAGGACACACTTATGTTTGGGTGAATATTAGGGTTGGGTTTAGGGTTGGATAAGATGTATTTTTAATATCACACTGAATGGTACACTCTTGGTGGGGAAAAATTTTGGATGTTTTTCCATTCTCCATTATATCCTATGAGATTCATTAGAATGAATGGGCCCATATGGTAAGGGTTAGGGTTAGGGTTAGAGTTCAGGACACACTTATGTTTGGGTGAATATTGGGGTTGGGTTTAGGGTTGGATAAGATGTATTTTTAATATCACACTGAATGGTACACTCTTGATGGGGAAAAATTTTGGATGTTTTTCCATTCTCCATTATAGCCTATGAGATTCATTAGAATGAATGGGCCCATATGGTAAGGGTTAGGGTTAGGGTTAGAGTTCAGGACACACTTATGTTTGGGTGAATATTGGGGTTGGGTTTAGGGTTGGATAAGATGTATTTTTAATATCACACTGAATGGTACACTCTTGATGGGGAAAATTTTGGATGTTTTTCCATTCTCCATTATAGCCTATGAGATTCATTAGAATGAATGGGCCCATATGGTAAGGGTTAGGGTTAGGGTTAGAGTTCAGGACACACTTATGTTTGGGTGAATATTGGGGTTGGGTTTAGGGTTGGATAAGATGTATTTTTAATATCACACTGAATGGTACACTCTTGATGGGGAAAAATTTTGGATGTTTTTCCATTCTCCATTATAGCCTATGAGATTCATTAGAATGAATGGGCCCATATGGTAAGGGTTAGGGTTAGGGTTAGAGTTCAGGACACACTTATGTTCGGTTTAAAATTGGGGTCTGTTTTAGGGTTGGGTAAGATGTATTTTTAATATCACACTGAATGGTACACTCTTGATGGGGAAAAATTTTGGATGTTTTTCCATTCTCCATTATAGCCTATGAGATTCATTAGAATGAATGGGCCCATATGGTAAGGGTTAGGGTTAGGGTTCAGGACACACTTATGTTTGGGTGAATATTAGGGTTGGGTTTAGGGTTGGATAAGATGTATTTTTAATATCACACTGAATGGTACACTCTTGATGGGGAAAATTTTTGGATGTTTTTCCATTCTCCATTATAGCCTATGAGATTCATTAGAATGAATGGGCCCATATGGTAAGGGTTAGGGTTAGGGTTAGAGTTCAGGACACACTTATGTTTGGGTGAATATTGGGGTTGGGTTTAGGGTTGGATAAGATGTATTTTTAATATCACACTGAATGGTACACTCTTGATGGGGAAAAATTTTGGATGTTTTTCCATTCTCCATTATAGCCTATGAGATTCATTAGAATGAATGGGCCCATATGGTAAGGGTTAGGGTTAGGGTTAGAGTTCAGGACACACTTATGTTTGGGTGAATATTGGGGTTGGGTTTAGGGTTGGATAAGATGTATTTTTAATATCACACTGAATGGTACACTCTTGATGGGGAAAATTTTTGGATGTTTTTCCATTCTCCATTATAGCCTATGAGATTCTTTAGAGTGAATGGGCCCATATTGTAAGGGTTAGGGTTAGAGTTCAGGACACACTTATGTTTGGGTGAATATTGGGGATGGGTTTAGGGTTGGATAAGATGTATTTTTAATATCACACTGAATGGTACACTCTTGATGGGGAAAAATTTTGTATGTTATTCCATTCTCCATTATAGCCTATGAGATTCATTAGAATGAATGGGCCCATATGGTAAGGGTTAGGGTTAGGGTTAGAGTTCAGGACACACTTATGTTTGGGTGAATATTGGGGTTGGGTTTAGGGTTGGATAAGATGTATTTTTAATATCACACTGAATGGTACACTCTTGATGGGGAAAAATTTTGGATGTTTTTCCATTCTCCATTATAGCCTATGAGATACATTAGAATGAATGGGCCCATATGGTAAGGGTTAGGGTTAGAGTTCAGGACACACTTATGTTTGGGTGAATATTGGGGTTGGGTTTAGGGTTGGATAAGATGTATTTTTAATATCACACTGAATGGTACACTCTTGATGGGGAAAAATTTTGGATGTTTTTCCATTCTCCATTATAGCCTATGAGATTCATTAGAATGAATGGGCCCATATGGTAAGGGTTAGGGTTAGGGTTAGAGTTCAGAACACACTTATGTTCGGTTTAAAATTGGGGTCTGTTTTAGGGTTGGGTAAGATGTATTTTTAATATCACACTGAATGGTACACTCTTGATGGGGAAAAATTTTGGATGTTTTTCCATTCTCCATTATAGCCTATGAGATTCATTAGAATGAATGGGCCCATATGGTAAGGGTTAGGGTTAGGGTTAGAGTTCAGGACACACTTATGTTTGGGTGAATATTGGGGTTGTGTTTAGGGTTGGATAAGATTTATTTTAAATATCACACTGAATGGTACACTCTTGATGGGGAAAAATTTTGGATGTTTTTCCATTCTCCATTATAGCCTATGAGATTCATTAGAATGAATGGGCCCATATGGTAAGGGTTAGGGTTAGGGTTAGAGTTCAGGACACACTTATGTTTGGGTGAATATTGGGGTTGGGTTTAGGGTTGGATAAGATGTATTTTTAATATCACACTGAATGGTACACTCTTGATGGGGAAAAATTTTGGATGTTTTTCCATTCTCCATTATAGCCTATGAGATTCATTAGAATGAATGGGCCCATATGGTAAGGGTTAGGGTTAGGGTTCAGGACACACTTATGTTTGGGTGAATATTAGGGTTGGGTTTAGGGTTGGATAAGATGTATTTTTAATATCACACTGAATGGTACACTCTTGGTGGGGAAAAATTTTGGATGTTTTTCCATTCTCCATTATATCCTATGAGATTCATTAGAATGAATGGGCCCATATGGTAAGGGTTAGGGTTAGGGTTAGAGTTCAGGACACACTTATGTTTGGGTGAATATTGGGGTTGGGTTTAGGGTTGGATAAGATGTATTTTTAATATCACACTGAATGGTACACTCTTGATGGGGAAAAATTTTGGATGTTTTTCCATTCTCCATTATAGCCTATGAGATTCATTAGAATGAATGGGCCCATATGGTAAGGGTTAGGGTTAGGGTTAGAGTTCAGGACACACTTATGTTTGGGTGAATATTGGGGTTGGGTTTAGGGTTGGATAAGATGTATTTTTAATATCACACTGAATGGTACACTCTTGATGGGGAAAATTTTGGATGTTTTTCCATTCTCCATTATAGCCTATGAGATTCATTAGAATGAATGGGCCCATATGGTAAGGGTTAGGGTTAGGGTTAGAGTTCAGGACACACTTATGTTTGGGTGAATATTGGGGTTGGGTTTAGGGTTGGATAAGATGTATTTTTAATATCACACTGAATGGTACACTCTTGATGGGGAAAAATTTTGGATGTTTTTCCATTCTCCATTATAGCCTATGAGATTCATTAGAATGAATGGGCCCATATGGTAAGGGTTAGGGTTAGGGTTAGAGTTCAGGACACACTTATGTTCGGTTTAAAATTGGGGTCTGTTTTAGGGTTGGGTAAGATGTATTTTTAATATCACACTGAATGGTACACTCTTGATGGGGAAAAATTTTGGATGTTTTTCCATTCTCCATTATAGCCTATGAGATTCATTAGAATGAATGGGCCCATATGGTAAGGGTTAGGGTTAGGGTTCAGGACACACTTATGTTTGGGTGAATATTAGGGTTGGGTTTAGGGTTGGATAAGATGTATTTTTAATATCACACTGAATGGTACACTCTTGATGGGGAAAATTTTTGGATGTTTTTCCATTCTCCATTATAGCCTATGAGATTCATTAGAATGAATGGGCCCATATGGTAAGGGTTAGGGTTAGGGTTAGAGTTCAGGACACACTTATGTTTGGGTGAATATTGGGGTTGGGTTTAGGGTTGGATAAGATGTATTTTTAATATCACACTGAATGGTACACTCTTGATGGGGAAAAATTTTGGATGTTTTTCCATTCTCCATTATAGCCTATGAGATTCATTAGAATGAATGGGCCCATATGGTAAGGGTTAGGGTTAGGGTTAGAGTTCAGGACACACTTATGTTTGGGTGAATATTGGGGTTGGGTTTAGGGTTGGATAAGATGTATTTTTAATATCACACTGAATGGTACACTCTTGATGGGGAAAATTTTGGATGTTTTTCCATTCTCCATTATAGCCTATGAGATTCATTAGAATGAATGGGCCCATATGGTAAGGGTTAGGGTTAGGGTTAGAGTTCAGGACACACTTATGTTTGGGTGAATATTGGGGTTGGGTTTAGGGTTGGATAAGATGTATTTTTAATATCACACTGAATGGTACACTCTTGATGGGGAAAAATTTTGGATGTTTTTCCATTCTCCATTATAGCCTATGAGATTCATTAGAATGAATGGGCCCATATGGTAAGCGTTAGGGTTAGGGTTAGAGTTCAGGACACACTTATGTTTGGGTGAATATTGGCGTTGGGTTTAGAGTTGGATAAGATGTATTTTTAATATCACACTGAATGGTACACTCTTGATGGGGAAAAATTTTGGATGTTTTTCCATTCTCCATTATAGCCTATGAGATTCATTAGAATGAATGGGCCCATATGGTAAGGGTTAGGGTTAGGGTTAGAGTTCAGGACACACTTATGTTCGGTTTAAAATTGGGGTCTGTTTTAGGGTTGGGTAAGATGTATTTTTAATATCACACTGAATGGTACACTCTTGATGGGGAAACATTTTGGATGTTTTTCCATTCTCCATTATAGCCTATGAGATTCATTAGAATGAATGGGCCCATATGGTAAGGATTAGGGTTAGGGTTAGAGTTCAGGACACACTTATGTTTGGGTGAATATTGGGGTTGGGTTTAGGGTTGGATAAGATGTATTTTTAATATCACACTGAATGGTACATTCTTGATGGGGAAAATTTTTGGATGTTTTTCCATTCTCCATTATAGCCTATGAGATTCTTTAGAATGCATGGGCCCATATGGTAAGGGTTAGGGTTAGAGTTCAGGACACACTTATGTTTGGGTGAATATTGGGGATGGGTTTAGGGTTGGATAAGATGTATTTTTAATATCACACTGAATGGTACACTCTTGATGGGGAAAAATTTTGTATGTTATTCCATTCTCCATTATAGCCTATGAGATTCATTAGAATGAATGGGCCCATATGGTAAGGGTTAGGGTTAGGGTTAGAGTTCAGGACACACTTATGTTTGGGTGAATATTGGGGTTGGGTTTAGGGTTGGATAAGATGTATTTTTAATATCACACTGAATGGTACACTCTTGATGGGGAAAAATTCTGGATGTTTTTCCATCTCCATTATAGCCTATGAGATTCATTAGAATGAATGGGCCCATATGGTAAGGGTTAGGGTTAGAGTTCAGGACACACTTATGTTTGGGTGAATATTGGGGTTGGGTTTAGGGTTGGATAAGATTTATTTTTAATATCACACTGAATGGTACACTCTTGATGGGGAAAATTTTGGATGTTTTTTCCATTCTCCATTATAGCCTGTGAGATTCATTAGAATGAATGGGCCCATATGGTAAGGGTTAGGGTTAGGGTTAGAGTTCAGGACACACTTATGTTTGGTGAATATTGGGGTTGGGTTTAGGGTTGGATAAGATGTATTTTTAATATCACACTGAATGGTACACTCTTGATGGGGAAAAATTTTGGATGTTTTTCCATTCTCCATTATAGCCTATGAGATTCATTAGAATGAATGGGCCCATATGGTAAGGGTTAGGGTTAGGGTTAGAGTTCAGGACACACTTATGTTTGGGTGAATATTGGGGTTGGGTTTAGGGTTGGATAAGATGTATTTTTAATATCACACTGAATGGTACACTCTTGATGGGGAAAAATTTTGGATGTTTTTCCATTCTCCATTATAGCCTATGAGATTCATTAGAATGAATGGGCCCATATGGTAAGGGTTAGGGTTAGGGTTAGAGTTCAGGACACACTTATGTTCGGTTTAAAATTGGGGTCTGTTTTAGGGTTGGGTAAGATGTATTTTTAATATCACACTGAATGGTACACTCTTGATGGGGAAAAATTTTGGATGTTTTTCCATTCTCCATTATAGCCTATGAGATTCAATAGAATGAATGGGCCCATATGGTAAGGGTTAGGGTTAGGTTTAGAGTTCAGGACACACTTATGTTTGGGTGAATATTGGGGTTGGGTTTAGGGTTGGATAAGATGTATTTTTAATATAACACTGAATGGTACACTCTTGATGGGGAAAATTTTTGGATGTTTTTCCATTCTCCATTATAGCCTATGAGATTCATTAGAATGAATGGGCCCATATGGTAAGGGTTAGGGTTAGAGTTCAGGACACACTTATGTTTGGGTGAATATTGGGGTTGGGTTTAGGGTTGGATAAGATGTATTTTTAATATCACACTGAATGGTACACTCTTGATGGGGAAAAATTTTGGATGTTTTTCCATTCTCCATTATAGCCTATGAGATTCATTAGTATGAATGGGCCCATATGGTAAGGGTTAGGGTTAGGGTTAGAGTTCAGGACACACTTATGTTTGGGTGAATATTGGGGTTGGGTTTAGGGTTGGATAAGATGTATTTTTAATATCACACTGAATGGTACACTCTTGATGGGGAAAAATTTTGGATGTTTTTCCATTCTCCATTATAGCCTATGAGATTCATTAGAATGAATGGGCCCATATGGTAAGGGTTAGGGTTAGGGTTAGAGTTCAGGACACACTTATGTTTGGGTGAATATTGGGGTTGGGTTTAGGGTTGGATAAGATGTATTTTTAATATCACACTGAATGGTACACTCTTGATGGGGAAAAATTTTGGATGTTTTTCCATTCTCCATTATAGCCTATGAGATTCATTAGAATGAATGGGGCCATATGGTAAGGGTTAGGGTTAGGGTTAGAGTTCAGGACACACTTATGTTTGGGTGAATATTGGGGTTGGGTTTAGGGTTGGATAAGATGTATTTTTAATATCACACTGAATGGTACACTCTTGATGGGGAAAAACTTTGGATGTTTTTCCATTCTCCATTATAGCCTATGAGATTCATTAGAATGAATGGGCCCATATGGTAAGGGTTAGGGTTAGGGTTAGAGTTCAGGACACACTTATGTTTGGGTGAATATTGGGGTTGGGTTTAGGGTTGGATAAGATGTATTTTTAATATCACACTGAATGGTACACTCTTGATGGGGAAAAATTTTGGATGTTTTTCCATTCTCCATTATAGCCTATGAGATTCATTAGAATGAATGGGCACATATGGTAAGGGTTAGGGTTAGGGTTAGAGTTCAGGACACACTTATGTTCGGTTTAAAATTGGGGTCTGTTTTAGGGTTGGGTAAGATGTATTTTTAATATCACACTGAATGGTACACTCTTGATGGGGAAACATTTTGGATGTTTTTCCATTCTCCATTATAGCCTATGAGATTCATTAGAATGAATGGGCCCATATGGTAAGGGTTAGGGTTAGGTTTAGAGTTCAGGACACACTTATGTTTGGGTGAATATTGGGGTTGGGTTTAGGGTTGGATAAGATGTATTTTTAATATTACACTGAATGGTACACTCTTGATGGGGAAAAATTTTGGATGTTTTTCCATTCTCCCTTATAGCCTATGAGATTCATTAGAATGAATGGGCCCATATGGTAAGGGTTAGGGTTAGGGTTAGAGTTCAGGACACACTTATGTTTGGGTGAATATTGGGGGTTGGGTTTAGGGTTGGATAAGATGTATTTTTAATATCACACTGAATGGTACACTCTTGATGGGGAAAAATTTTGGATGTTTTTCCATTCTCCATTATAGCCTATGAGATTCATTAGAATGAATGGGCCCATATGGTAAGGGTTAGGGTTAGGGTTAGAGTTCAGGACACACTTATGTTCGGTTTAAAATTGGGGTCTGTTTTAGGGTTGGGTAAGATGTATTTTTAATATCACACTGAATGGTACACTCTTGATGGGGAAAAATTCTGGATGTTTTTCCATTCTCCATTATAGCCTATGAGATTCATTAGAATGAATGGGCCCATATGGTAAGGGTTAGGGTTAGGGTTAGAGTTCAGGACACACTTATGTTTGGGTGAATATTGGGGTTGGGTTTAGGGTTGGATAAGATGTATTTTTAATATCACACTGAATGGTACACTCTTGATGGGGAAAAATTTTGGATGTTTTTCCATTCTCCATTATAGCCTATGAGATTCATTAGAATGAATGGGCCCATATGGTAAGGGTTAGGGTTAGAGTTCAGGACACACTTATGTTTGGGTGAATATTGGGGTTGGGTTTAGGGTTGGATAAGATGTATTTTTAATATCACACTGAATGGTACACTCTTGATGGGGAAAATTTTTGGATGTTTTTCCATTCTCCATTATAGCCTATGAGATTCATTAGAATGAATGGGCCCATATGGTAAGGGTTAGGGTTAGGGTTAGAGTTCAGGACACACTTATGTTTGGGTGAATATTGGGGTTGGGTTTAGGGTTGGATAAGATGTATTTTTAATATCACACTGAATGGTACACTCTTGATGGGGAAAAATTTTGGATGTTTTTCCATTCTCCATTATAGCCTATGAGATTCATTAGAATGAATGGGCCCATAAGGTAAGGGTTAGGGTTAGGGTTAGAGTTCAGGACACACTTATGTTTGGGTGAATATTGGGGTTGGGTTTAGGGTTGGATAAGATGTATTTTTAATATCACACTGAATGGTACACTCTTGATGGGGAAAAATTTTGGATGTTTTTCCATTCTCCATTATAGCCTATGAGATTCATTAGAATGAATGGGCCCATATGGTAAGGGTTAGGGTTAGGGTTAGAGTTCAGGACACACTTATGTTCGGTTTAAAATTGGGGTCTTTTTTAGGGTTGGGTAAGATGTATTTTTAATATCACACTGAATGGTACACTCTTGATGGGGAAAAATTTTGGATGTTTTTCCATTCTCCATTATAGCCTATGAGATTCATTAGAATGAATGGGCCCATATGGTAAGGGTTAGGGTTAGAGTTCAGGACACACTTATGTTTGGGTGAATATTGGGGTTTGGTTTAGGGTTGGATAAGATGTATTTTTAATATCACACTGAATGGTACACTCTTGATGGGGAAAAATTTTGGATGTTTTTCCATTCTCCATTATAGCCTATGAGATTCATTAGAATGAATGGGCCCATATGGTAAGGGTTAGGGTTAGGGTTAGAGTTCAGGACACACTTATGTTCGGTTTAAAATTGGGGTCTTTTTTAGGGTTGGGTAAGATGTATTTTTAATATCACACTGAATGGTACACTCTTGATGGGGAAAAATTTTGGATGTTTTTCCATTCTCCATTATAGCCTATGAGATTCATGAGAATGAATGGGCCCATATGGTAAGGGTTAGGGTTAGGGTTAGAGTTCAGGAAACACTTATGTTTGGGTGAATATTGGGGTTGGGTTTAGGGTTGGATAAGATGTATTTTTAATATCACACTGAATGGTACACTCTTGATGGGGAAAATTTTTGGATGTTTTTCCATTCTCCATTATAGCCTATGAGATTCATTAGAATGAATGGGCCCATATGGTAAGGGTTAGGGTTAGAGTTCAGGACACACTTACGTTCGGTTTAAAATTGGGGTCTGTTTTAGGGTTGGGTAAGATGTATTTTTAATATCACACTGAATGGTACACTCTTGATGGGGAAAAATTTTGGATGTTTTTCCATTCTCCATTATAGCCTATGAGATTGATTAGAATGAATGGGCCCATATGGTAAGGGTTAGGGTTAGGGTTAGAGTTCAGGACACACTTATGTTTGGGTGAATATTGGGGTTGGGTTTCGGGTTGGATAAGATGTATTTTTAATATCACACTGAATGGTACACTCTTGATGGGGAAAAATTTTGGATGTTTTTCCATTCTCCATTATAGCCTATGAGATTCATTAGAATGAATGGGCCCATATGGTAAGGGTTAGGGTTAGGGTTAGAGTTCAGGACACACTTATGTTTGGGTGAATATTGGGGTTGGGTTTAGGGTTGGATAAGATGTATTTTTAATATCACACTGAATGGTACACTCTTGATGGGGAAAATTTTTGGATGTTTTTCCATTCTCCATTATAGCCTATGAGATTCATTAGAATGAATGGGGCCATATGGTAAGGGTTAGGGTTAGGGTTAGAGTTCAGGACACACTTATGTTTGGGTGAATATTGGGGTTGGGTTTAGGGTTGGATAAGATGTATTTTTAATATCACACTGAATGGTACACTCTTGATGGGGAAAAATTTTGGATGTTTTTCCATTCTCCATTATAGCCTATGAGATTCATTAGAATGAATGGGCCCATATGGTAAGGGTTAGGGTTAGGGTTAGAGTTCAGGACACACTTATGTTCGGTTTAAAATTGGGGTCTTTTTTAGGGTTGGGTAAGATGTATTTTTAATATCACACTGAATGGTACACTCTTGATGGGGAAAAATTTTGGATGTTTTTCCATTCTCCATTATAGCCTATGAGATTCATTAGAATGAATGGGCCCATATGGTAAGGGTTAGGGTTAGAGTTCAGGACACACTTATGTTTGGGTGAATATTGGGGTTTGGTTTAGGGTTGGATAAGATGTATTTTTAATATCACACTGAATGGTACACTCTTGATGGGGAAAAAATTTTGGATGTTTTTCCATTCTCCATTATAGCCTATGAGATTCATTAGAATGAATGGGCCCATATGGTAAGGGTTAGGGTTAGGGTTAGAGTTCAGGACACACTTATGTTCGGTTTAAAATTGGGGTCTTTTTTAGGGTTGGGTAAGATGTATTTTTAATATCACACTGAATGGTACACTCTTGATGGGGAAAAATTTTGGATGTTTTTCCATTCTCCATTATAGCCTATGAGATTCATGAGAATGAATGGGCCCATATGGTAAGGGTTAGGGTTAGGGTTAGAGTTCAGGAAACACTTATGTTTGGGTGAATATTGGGGTTGGGTTTAGGGTTGGATAAGATGTATTTTTAATATCACACTGAATGGTACACTCTTGATGGGGAAAATTTTTGGATGTTTTTCCATTCTCCATTATAGCCTATGAGATTCATTAGAATGAATGGGCCCATATGGTAAGGGTTAGGGTTAGAGTTCAGGACACACTTACGTTCGGTTTAAAATTGGGGTCTGTTTTAGGGTTGGGTAAGATGTATTTTTTAATATCACACTGAATGGTACACTCTTGATGGGGAAAAATTTTGGATGTTTTTCCATTCTCCATTATAGCCTATGAGATTGATTAGAATGAATGGGCCCATATGGTAAGGGTTAGGGTTAGGGTTAGAGTTCAGGACACACTTATGTTTGGGTGAATATTGGGGTTGGGTTTCGGGTTGGATAAGATGTATTTTTAATATCACACTGAATGGTACACTCTTGATGGGGAAAAATTTTGGATGTTTTTCCATTCTCCATTATAGCCTATGAGATTCATTAGAATGAATGGGCCCATATGGTAAGGGTTAGGGTTAGGGTTAGAGTTCAGGACACACTTATGTTTGGGTGAATATTGGGGTTGGGTTTAGGGTTGGATAAGATGTATTTTTAATATCACACTGAATGGTACACTCTTGATGGGGAAAATTTTTGGATGTTTTTCCATTCTCCATTATAGCCTATGAGATTCATTAGAATGAATGGGGCCATATGGTAAGGGTTAGGGTTAGGGTTAGAGTTCAGGACACACTTATGTTTGGGTGAATATTGGGGTTGGGTTTAGGGTTGGATAAGATGTATTTTTAATATCACACTGAATGGTACACTCTTGATGGGGAAAAATTTTGGATGTTTTTCCATTCTCCATTATAGCCTATGAGATTCATTAGAATGAATGGGCCCATATGGTAAGGGTTAGGGTTAGGGTTAGAGTTCAGGACACACTTATGTTCGGTTTAAAATTGGGGTCTTTTTTTAGGGTTGGGTAAGATGTATTTTTAATATCACACTGAATGGTACACTCTTGATGGGGAAAAATTTTGGATGTTTTTCCATTCTCCATTATAGCCTATGAGATTCATTAGAATGAATGGGCCCATATGGTAAGGGTTAGGGTTAGAGTTCAGGACACACTTATGTTTGGGTGAATATTGGGGTTTGGTTTAGGGTTGGATAAGATGTATTTTTAATATCACACTGAATGGTACACTCTTGATGGGGAAAAATTTTGGATGTTTTTCCATTCTCCATTATAGCCTATGAGATTCATTAGAATGAATGGGCCCATATGGTAAGGGTTAGGGTTAGGGTTAGAGTTCAGGACACACTTATGTTCGGTTTAAAATTGGGGTCTTTTTTAGGGTTGGGTAAGATGTATTTTTAATATCACACTGAATGGTACACTCTTGATGGGGAAAAATTTTGGATGTTTTTCCATTCTCCATTATAGCCTATGAGATTCATGAGAATGAATGGGCCCCATATGGTAAGGGTTAGGGTTAGGGTTAGAGTTCAGGAAACACTTATGTTTGGGTGAATATTGGGGTTGGGTTTAGGGTTGGATAAGATGTATTTTTAATATCACACTGAATGGTACACTCTTGATGGGGAAAATTTTTGGATGTTTTTCCATTCTCCATTATAGCCTATGAGATTCATTAGAATGAATGGGCCCATATGGTAAGGGTTAGGGTTAGAGTTCAGGACACACTTACGTTCGGTTTAAAATTGGGGTCTGTTTTAGGGTTGGGTAAGATGTATTTTTAATATCACACTGAATGGTACACTCTTGATGGGGAAAAATTTTGGATGTTTTTCCATTCTCCATTATAGCCTATGAGATTGATTAGAATGAATGGGCCCATATGGTAAGGGTTAGGGTTAGGGTTAGAGTTCAGGACACACTTATGTTTGGGTGAATATTGGGGTTGGGTTTCGGGTTGGATAAGATGTATTTTTAATATCACACTGAATGGTACACTCTTGATGGGGAAAAATTTTGGATGTTTTTCCATTCTCCATTATAGCCTATGAGATTCATTAGAATGAATGGGCCCATATGGTAAGGGTTAGGGTTAGGGTTAGAGTTCAGGACACACTTATGTTTGGGTGAATATTGGGGGTTGGGTTTAGGGTTGGATAAGATGTATTTTTAATATCACACTGAATGGTACACTCTTGATGGGGAAAATTTTTGGATGTTTTTCCATTCTCCATTATAGCCTATGAGATTCATTAGAATGAATGGGGCCATATGGTAAGGGTTAGGGTTAGGGTTAGAGTTCAGGACACACTTATGTTTGGGTGAATATTGGGGTTGGGTTTAGGGTTGGATAAGATGTATTTTTAATATCACACTGAATGGTACACTCTTGATGGGGAAAAATTTTGGATGTTTTTCCATTCTCCATTATAGCCTATGAGATTCATTAGAATGAATGGGCCCATATGGTAAGGGTTAGGGTTAGGGTTAGAGTTCAGGACACACTTATGTTCGGTTAAAATTGGGGTCTGTTTTAGGGTTGGGTAAGATGTATTTTTAATATCACACTGAATGGTACACTCTTGATGGGGAAAAATTTTGGATGTTTTTCCATTCTCCATTATAGCCTATGAGATTCATTAGAATGAATGGGCCCATATGGTAAGGGTTAGGGTTAGGGTTAGAGTTCAGGACACACTTATGTTTGGGTGAATATTGGGGTTGGGTTTAGGGTTGGATAAGATGTATTTTTAATATCACACTGAATGGTACACTCTTGATGGGGAAAAATTTTGGATGTTTTTCCATTCTCCATTATAGCCTATGAGATTCATTAGAATGAATGGGCCCATATGGTAAGGGTTAGGGTTAGGGTTAGAGTTCAGGACACACTTATGTTTGGGTGAATATTGGGGTTGGGTTTAGGGTTGGATAAGATGTATTTTTAATATCACACTGAATGGTACACTCTTGATGGGGAAAAATTTTGGATGTTTTTCCATTCTCCATTATAGCCTATGAGATTCATTAGAATGAATGGGGCCATATGGTAAGGGTTAGAGTTAGGGTTAGAGTTCAGGACACACTTATGTTTGGGTGAATATTGGGGTTGGGTTTAGGGTTGGATAAGATGTATTTTTAATATCACACTGAATGGTACACTCTTGATGGGGAAAAATTTTGGATGTTTTTCCATTCTCCATTATAGCCTATGAGATTCATTAGAATGAATGGGCCCATATGGTAAGGGTTAGGGTTAGGGTTAGAGTTCAGGACACACTTATGTTTGGGTGAATATTGGGGTTGGGTTTAGGGTTGGATAAGATGTATTTTTAATATCACACTGAATGGTACACTCTTGATGGGGAAAAATTTTGGATGTTTTTCCATTCTCCATTATAGCCTATGAGATTCATTAGAATGAATGGGCCCATATGGTAAGGGTTAGGGTTAGATTTCAGGACACACTTATGTTTGGGTGAATATTGGGGTTGGGTTTAGGGTTGGATAAGATGTATTTTTAATATCACACTGAATGGTACACTCTTGATGGGGAAAAATTTTGGATGTTTTTTCCATTCTCCATTATAGCCTATGAGATTCATTAGAATGAATGGGCCCATATGGTAAGGGTTAGGGTTAGGGTTAGAGTTCAGGACACACTTATGTTTGGGTGAATATTGGGGTTGGGTTTAGGGTTGGATAAGATGTATTTTTAATATCACACTGAATGGTACACTCTTGATGGGGAAAAATTTTGGATGTTTTTCCATTCTCCATTATAGCCTATGAGATTCATTAGAATGAATGGGCCCATATGGTAAGGGTTAGGGTTAGGGTTAGAGTTCAGGACACACTTATGTTCGGTTTAAAATTGGGGTCTGTTTTAGGGTTGGGTAAGATGTATTTTTAATATCACACTGAATGGTACACTCTTGATGGGGAAAAATTTTGGATGTTTTTCCATTCTCCATTATAGCCTATGAGATTCATTAGAATGAATGGGCCCATATGGTAAGGGTTAGGGTTAGGGTTAGAGTTCAGGACACACTTATGTTTGGGTGAATATTGGGGTTGGGTTTAGGGTTGGATAAGATGTATTTTTAATATCACACTGAATGGTACACTCTTGATGGGGAAAAATTTTGGATGTTTTTCCATTCTCCATTATAGCCTATGAGATTCATTAGAATGAATGGGCCCATATGGTAAGGGTTAGGGTTAGAGTTCAGGACACACTTATGTTTGGGTGAATATTGGGGTTGGGTTTAGGGTTGGATAAGATGTATTTTTAATATCACACTGAATGGTACACTCTTGATGGGGAAAAATTTTTGGATGTTTTTCCATTCTCCATTATAGCCTATGAGATTCATTAGAATGAATGGGCCCATATGGTAAGGGTTAGGGTTAGGGTTAGAGTTCAGGACACACTTATGTTTGGGTGAATATTGGGGTTGGGTTTAGGGTTGGATAAGATGTATTTTTAATATCACACTGAATGGTACACTCTTGATGGGGAAAAATTTTGGATGTTTTTCCATTCTCCATTATAGCCTATGAGATTCATTAGAATGAATGGGCCCATAAGGTAAGGGTTAGGGTTAGGGTTAGAGTTCAGGACACACTTATGTTTGGGTGAATATTGGGGTTGGGTTTAGGGTTGGATAAGATGTACTTTTAATATCACACTGAATGGTACACTCTTGATGGGGAAAAATTTTGGATGTTTTTCCATTCTCCATTATAGCCTATGAGATTCATTAGAATGAATGGGCCCATATGGTAAGGGTTAGGGTTAGGGTTAGAGTTCAGGACACACTTATGTTCGGTTTAAAATTGGGGTCTTTTTTAGGGTTGGGTAAGATGTATTTTTAATATCACACTGAATGGTACACTCTTGATGGGGAAAAATTTTGGATGTTTTTCCATTCTCCATTATAGCCTATGAGATTGATTAGAATGAATGGGCCCATATGGTAAGGGTTAGGGTTAGGGTTAGAGTTCAGGACACACTTATGTTTGGGTGAATATTGGGGTTGGGTTTAGGGTTGGATAAGATGTATTTTTAATATCACACTGAATGGTACACTCTTGATGGGGAAAAATTTTGGATGTTTTTCCATTCTCCATTATAGCCTATGAGATTCATTAGAATGAATGGGCCCATATGGTAAGGGTTAGGGTTAGGGTTAGAGTTCAGGACACACTTATGTTTGGGTGAATATTGGGGTTGGGTTTAGGGTTGGATAAGATGTATTTTTAATATCACACTGAATGGTACACTCTTGATGGGGAAAAATTTTGGATGTTTTTCCATTCTCCATTATAGCCTATGAGATTCATTAGAATGAATGGGGCCATATGGTAAGGGTTAGGGTTAGGGTTAGAGTTCAGGACACACTTATGTTTGGGTGAATATTGGGGTTGGGTTTAGGGTTGGATAAGATGTATTTTTAATATCACACTGAATGGTACACTCTTGATGGGGAAAAATTTTGGATGTTTTTCCATTCTCCATTATAGCCTATGAGATTCATTAGAATGAATGGGCCCATATGGTAAGGGTTAGGGTTAGGGTTAGAGTTCAGGACACACTTATGTTTGGGTGAATATTGGGGTTGGGTTTAGGGTTGGATAAGATGTATTTTTAATATCACACTGAATGGTACACTCTTGATGGGGAAAAATTTTGGATGTTTTTCCATTCTCCATTATAGCCTATGAGATTCATTAGAATGAATGGGCCCATATGGTAAGGGTTAGGGTTAGATTTCAGGACACACTTATGTTTGGGTGAATATTGGGGTTGGGTTTAGGGTTGGATAAGATGTATTTTTAATATCACACTGAATGGTACACTCTTGATGGGGAAAAATTTTGGATGTTTTTCCATTCTCCATTATAGCCTATGAGATTCATTAGAATGAATGGGCCCATATGGTAAGGGTTAGGGTTAGGGTTAGAGTTCAGGACACACTTATGTTTGGGTGAATATT